>NC_083578.1:31586459-31693959 GCF_027579695.1 Neoarius graeffei
AAATTTCTCAGAAAATGAAACATGAAATAAAACATAACTATTACTTTTTTCTGCAATTTGCCCTAGTCTGTAAACTAGCAGTTAGCTAGGCAGCAAATGTCAAGAACTAGCCAGACAGTTAAGCTAATTAGCCATGTCAGTGGGTGATGTACAGTAGAGGGCATTTATTAAATATTTTCCATTTTTGTCCAGTAACTGCAGTGATTTTATTCAATTACATTTCTTAAAATAACCGTGACTTGCTCACTGACATTTGTGTGTGTGTTTTTTAACCTTTTAAACAATGAAAGCTATAGTTACTGAAAAGCTTTCAGTGTTGTCATAAGTGAAATCACATGAGCAGGAGTGCTGTTGTACTGAATATCAGCATGTTACATTGCATATATAAGGGTGATATGGCTTTTATGCAACAGTTCTTTAAACCACAAATTAATATTGAGTGACATTTCAGGCAGGATATGACGGAATATTTTGTTAATTTTGGCTCTGTCAATGAAAATGGTTCCCAAAGAAGCCACAGCTGGAAGGAGTACTGCATGTTGCCATGCCAACACACAGACTGATTGACAGCCCGTAGTAAGTGCAGTAATGGTTTCAATGTAAAAAACTATTGCTAGAATTGGAATGTTATGTCAAGAACACAGACAAGTGGCGTGATACAAACAGTGAAATGTACCAGTGCATTTATACTAAATATCAGCACCCTTGGAACGCCAATTGTTCAATCTAATTAGTGGACCAAAACTAACTGTGTTTATATATGTTTAGGCACTGCCTAAAATGGGAGTTCCCGATGAGGGTAAAATGTGTTAGTAAATAATCCCACGTTATTTTTTAAAAAGCAAATTAAAAATAAGCGCTGCATAAAAACCCATTTATCTTATGTAAATAAAAATTTCGGTGTCCGATGGTCAAGTGTTTGAGATATGTTGCCTTGCACTTATGATCAGATTCCCTGTGGTGGTACATGTATGTCTTTCATACATATGGATGTCGTACAGTCACAAAAGCCATCAAAAATCAGGTCAATGCATTACTACATTCTCTTAAGTATGAAGCGTTGCTCCACCATAATGTTGTTTATTTGGAGTTGATCATTTTTCCAGTCTCTGCATTTCTACCAACATCCTTGCATTTCAGGTCTCTACAACAATTACACAAGGAGTGTAAGTCATTCATATAGCTATTAACAAAACATCATCTTCTTCCAGCTTGTCCCACTTATGTGTGTGGGGTCTTTAACATGTCATATTAATTGGAGCATAGTTTTACACCGGATGCCCTTCCTGCCGCAAAACCTCCCATTTTCCGGACTTGGGACAGGCACCAAATGGTGGCTGGGTTCCCAGATAACCAACCATCCACGCACACATTCACACCTATGGGCATTTTAGAGTAGCCAGTTAACCTAACTGCATGTCTTTGGACTGTGGGGCAAACTGGAACACCTGGAGGAAACCCACACAGACACGGGAAGAACATGCAAACTCCACACAGAAAGGTCCCCGTCATCCACTGGGCTCAAACCCAGAACCTTCTTGCTGTGAGGTGACAGTGCTAACCACTACACCGCCATGCCACCCACAGCTATTAACAAAATGCCATAACTTTTTGTTGGGAAGGAGAAGGGGGCTCGTTTATTAGTCCATTTCATTTAGAGAATCACATGATCCAGAATCAGTAAATGGGAATTACAGGATATTAATCAGTTTTCCATAACTCTTGGATGTTCTGTAATATTTTGGTGATTACACTCACCAGCACTGTTTTAAGAGGATCTTAAAGCCATCAGGGCAGCTTTCCGGCAGAGGCAACTGCAGGCTGTTGTTGCCCACACCCCAAATAATAGCTGAAGAGTCCACGTCTTTGTAGGGAATTTCACCTGTGAGCATCTCCCAGAGAACCACCCCAAAGGACCTGGAGAAAAGAGTGAAAAGTAATGATGATAAAAGCAGGGGATATGGTATGGGTGGATACATATCCTAATTGAATGTACTAGTTTACCCACTCATTCACTCACTTGCTCATAGAATCATTCACCCTGCTCCATCATTCACTATCACACTAATTAATACATTCACACTCAGTCATATTTTGAAAAAAAAGTGACAAAAATGCACACCATATATCCACTTTCTCTGAGACAGGTTCATTTCTTATGACTTCTGGTGCCATCCAAGCCACGGTGCCGGCGAAGGACATTTTTGTGCTCTTATCTCGTAACTCCTTTGACGTGCCAAAATCAGAGATTTTCACCAAGTCATCATGGGTAATCAGCATACTAACAGTACGAAAACCAGACAAGATAGAACGTGAGCAAATCTTGTTTCAAATATGGTTTTGATTGCTGCTACCTTGTCAAACATAGACATTGAGCTACCTGTACCAGAATATGTGTGTGTAATTGTCTTCATGAATAATAAAACACAATCCAATATGCTTGGTGTCTATAAACCAGTCTTTCTCCACATCATTACATGTTACAGTATTAATAACTAGATGACATACTGTAGATAGGGTACTGCATTTTAGACTGGTCTGTCACATGCTGGATACAGTGATGCTTAAAAGTTTGTGAACCCTTTAGAATTTTCTATATTTCTGCATAAATATGACCTAAAACATCATCAGATTTTCACACAAGTCCTAAAAGTAGATAAAGAGAACCCAGTTAAACAAATGAGACAAAAATATTATACTTGGTCATTTATTTATTGAGGAAAATGATCCAATATAACATATCTGTGAGTGGCAAAAGTATGTGAACCTCTAGGATTAGCAGTTAATTTGAAGGTGAAATTAGAGTCAGGTGTTTTCAATCAATGGGATGACAATCAGGTGTGAGTGGGCACCCTGTTTTATTTAAAGAACAGGGATCTATCAAAGTCTGGTCTTCACAACACCATGTTTGTGGAAGTGTATCATGGCACGAACAAAGGAGATTTCTGAGGACCTCAGAAAAAGTGTTGTTGATGCTCATCAGACTCGAAAAGGTTACAAAACCATCTGTAAAGAGTTTGGACTCCACCAATCCACAGTCAGACAGATTGTGTACAAATGGAGGAAATTCAAGACCATTGCTACCCTCCCCAGGAGTGGTCGACCAACAAAGATCACTCCAAGAGTAAGGCGTGTACTAGTCAGCAAGGTCTCAAAGGACCCCAGGGTAACTTCTAACCAACTGAAGGCCTCTCTCACATTGGATAATGTTAATGTTCATGAGTCCACCATCAGGAGAACACTGAACAACAATGGTGTGTATGGCAGGGTTGCAAGGAGAAAGCCACTGCTCTCCAAAAAGAACATTGCTGCTCGTCTGCAGTTTGCTAAAGATCACGTGGACAAGCCAGAAGGCTATTGGAAAAATGTTTTGTGGACAGATGAGACCAAAAATAGAACTTTTTGGTTTCAATGAGAAGCGTTATGTTTGGAGAAAGGAAAACACTGCATTCCAGCATAAGAACCTTATCCCATCTGTGAAACATGGTGGTGGTAGTATCATGGTTTGGGCCTGTTTTGCTGCATCTGGGCCAGGATGGCTTGCCATCATTGATGCAACAATGAATTCTGAATTATACCAGCGAATTCTAAAGGAAAATGTCAGGACATTTGTCCATGAACTGAATCTCAAGAGAAGGTGGGTCATGCAGCAAGACAACGACCCTAAGCACACAAATTGTTCTACCAAAGAATGGTTAAAGAAGAATAAAGTTAATGTTTTGGAATGCCCAAGTCAAAGTCCTGACCTTAATCCAATCAAAATGTTGTGGAAGGACCTGAAGCGAGCAGTTCATGTGAGGAAACCCACCAACATCCCAGAGTTGAAGCTGTTCTGTACGGAGGAATGGGCTAAAATTCCTCCAAGTCGATGTGCAGGACTGATCAACAGTTACCGGAAACGTTTAGTTGCAGTTATTGCTGCACAAGGGGGTCACACCAGATACTGAAAGCAAAGGTTCACATACTTTTGCCACTCACAGATATGTAATATTGGATAATTTTCCTCAATAAATAAATGACCAAGTATAATATTTTTGTCTCATTTCTTTAACTGGATTTTCTTTGTCTACTTTTAGGACTTGTATGAAAATCTGATGATGTTTTAGGTCATATTTATGCAGAAATATAGAAAATTATAAAGGGTTCGCAAACTTTCAAGCACCACTGTATTTTGTTGGACATTCAAAATATTTCTAGGATTGGCTCCTGAGTGGTGTACGACCAAGAGAGCAAAATTTGCCATGCTTTCGGGGACGGAAGGGTGGGATACTGTCTCTTCCCCATCAATTAGAGTAGCATTAGCCAATCATGAGTGCTTGTGAGTTCATGGGTGCGGAAGTGGGCGGTTAGCGCTTTCCTCTAAGTGTGTTATGCCACCCTGTGACATGTATGATCTGCAGTTTGTAATGAAGTGGTTAGCTGGCTTCACGTGCCTTTGAGGAAGGCCTTCCTTCCTCCCTGGTTGGTGGCTGTGGTGTGATGTGGAGAGATGCCTGATGTGTGGGAACTGGCCCAGACCACACACACATGTAAAATAAAACACTGATATAACTAAGAACTTGACTTGGATTAGACAACCTATTTTTTAATGCGCCACACAGCTCAAAAGGTCAAGAAATATAATGCTTAATTTTTTTTTCACACTATATTGTTTGTCTTATGTTCTTCATCCTACCAAGCATGGGCAGCATAAACATCACTTGCAGCTGCCAACAACAATGTCTGAATTTGATAGGCATACTATGATAATGCCATGAGACTTGGCATAAATAACTAAAGTAACAAAATAAAGAACTTACTTGGGTGATTTGAGGTCTCTGTGAATGATCTTGTGCAGGTGGAGGTAGTTCATGCCGCCTGCGATACCCATGGCCCAGTCAACGAGCAGTGATGGTGTGATCTTTCTCCCTGCTCTCAAAACCTCGTACAGCTGCCCCTGTGCACAGTACTCCATGATAATGCAGTAACATGGAGCTTGTGTGCACACACCCCTAAAAAACACACAAACACATATGTACAGTATGTATAAAAAACATGCAGGATATAGACTAAATGTTACAGGATTTCACAAACATTTATTCACTGACAATAAAAGCAGATGCTCAGAATCCTGTGGAATGGTAGCTGTTTAATGTCCACAGTTGAATCAAAATCCAAAGACTAGGTATGATTGTGCAAATAAATAAATAAATAAATAAATAAATAAAATAAAAAACTATTAGTATGCTTTCTATAAACTATGTACAATATACAGTACTGTTCCATATTCTTAGACAGTTTATTCTTTGATAAATGCTGCCTATATTTTATTTCTTCTACATTCATGCTTCAGTATAAAAGACCAAATTTTAGACATACAAGAAATCTTTTTTCAAAAAAAAAAAAAATCTTTTAGAAATATTTTGTATGCTGTTAAACCAAAGAGGATATTAAGTAAGACCACTTTTCTGATTTAAAATAATAATAAATCATGGAGAATGTCTGGAATTACATGCAGAACAGACGCAATGTGACCATCAATGTCTACAAAAAGTCTCCAACATCCAAGAATTAACCTTCTAGTCCATTTGCTTATAAAATTGCAAAAGTGTGTCCCTGAGAAAACTGATGCATTTTTAAAAGTCAAATATTGACATGGTTTGATTTTTTTTAAACTATGTAATATAATTTATTTGATATATAAACTTTTTTTGCTCAGTATTAAAAGAATATCCATCCATTATCCGTAACCGCTTATCCTGTGCAGGGTCGCGGGCAAACTGGAGCCTATCCCAGCTGACTATAGGCAAGAGGCGGGGGACACCCTGGACAAGTCGCCAGGTCATCGCAGGGCTGACACATAGAGACAAACAACCATTCACACTCACACTCACACCTACGGTCAATTTAGAGCCACCAGTTAACCTAACCTGCATGTCTTTGGACTGTGGGGGAAACCGGAGCACCCGGAGGAAACCCATGCAGACACCATGCAAACTCCACACAGAAAGGTTCCCATCAGCCACTGGACTTGAACCCAGAACCTTCTTGCTGTGAGACGGCAGTGCTAACCACTAGACCACCGTGCCGCCCCATTAAAAGAATATGTAATTTTATTAGCGTTTTGCATACAATGGTATAATTTGTGTATATAATTGGAGAAAGTGTATATTTTTCTCCAAAACTATAAAGGTATAGGATTTTTTTTAAAAAGCATTATTTTGCAAAAAATAACACAACTATTTCTGTATCTTGTTGAGACTCCACAAGACATCTGAAGGTGTGCTGTGGTATCTGTTACCAAAACATTAACAGCAGATTCTTTAACTGTAAGTTGTGAGGTGGGGCCTCCATAAATCAGACTTGTTTGTCCAGCACATTCCCACAGATACTCAATCAGATTGAGATCTGGGGAATTTGGAGGCCAAGTCAACACTGGGAACACTTTGTCCTGTTCTTCAAAACCATTCTTGAACAATATTTTTTGTGTGGCAGGGTGCATTATCCTGCTAAAAAGGCCCCTGCTATTCAGGAATACCGTTGCTATGAAGGGGTGTACTTGGTCTGCAACAATTTTTAGGTAGGTGGTACATGTCAAAATAACATGAATTCCAGCACCCAAAGTTTCCTAGAAAAAAACATTGCCCAGAGCATCACACTGCCTCTGCCAGCTTGCCTTCTTCCCATAGTGCATCCAAGTGGCATGACTTCCCAAGATGTGCAACACACACAACCCAGCCACATGATGAAAAAAAAAAAGCTCTATCAGACCAGGCCATCTTCTACCACCGATCCATGGTCCAGTTCTGATGCTCATGTGCCTACTGTAGGTGCTTCGGCAGGGGACAGGAGTCAGCATGGGCACTTGGACTGGTCTGCAGTTACACAGCCCCATACACAGCAAGCTGCGATGCACTGTGTGTTCTGACACCTTTCTATCATAGCCAGCATTAACTTTTCCAGCAATTTGAGCTACAGTAGATCTTTTGTGGGATTGGACCAGATGGGCTAGTCTTTACTTCCCACAGGCATCAAGCCCTGGGCGCCCATGAACCTGTCATCAGTTCAACAGTTCACCTGATTTCCTTCCTTGTACCATTTTTGGTACAGTAGGTACTAACCACCACATACCAGGAACATTCTACAAGACCTGCCATTTTGGAGATGCTCTAACCAGTCGTCTAGCCATCACAATTTGGCTGTTGTCAAAGTTGCTCAGATCCTTTCACTTATCTATGTTTCCTGCTTCCAACACATCAACTTCTAAAACTGACTGTCTACCCCTTGACATGTGCCATTATAACAAGCTAATCACAGTTATTCACTTCACCTATCAGTGGTTTTAATGCTTAATATAGTTTTCTTTTCCTCATTTACATTATCCACATTACCACAATAGCTGAAATATTTACAAATATTTCAAAAACGTTTCCCCAAAACCATTTGCAACTTTGTAGTCAACACAACACACTTCAAGCTTCTCTAGTTTTAACTGGGGTTTTTTTTTTCAGTAACATTGCTTTACTTTTTTTCTGTAACATTGCTTACTTTATCAGCAACAGAATCAGCACTTTCTCCATTAAAGGTCTACAGTGAGATCTACAGTAAGCCAGTAAGAACAACATTACAGAAACAAACAAAACACATAACGATGACTGAGAAACTCTACAACATTTCTAACCACAATTTGATGTACTGTATTTACTTACTTGAATGTAATGATGTTGGGGTGCTTGAGCTTACGGAGGTGTTTGATCTCAGTTTCCTTGATGTCTCTTACTTTCTTCACGGCCACCTCTTCACCATGGAACTTGCCCAGGAACACTGCTCCTTGAGCCCCACTGCCCACCCACTGCAGCTCCGAGATCTCCTCAAAGGGCACCTCCCAGGACTCTGAGGAAGCCATTTCAAATGCTGATTTATTACTTTGCAAAAATTGACTACTGGAGACCTAGACTGAACTCAGATTCAGTATGTGACGTTGAAGAAGTGTTTGCATTTGCTTTGACTTTTACTTGATGTTCTTTCCTACACATGTAGCAATACATATATGTCTGAGTCTGAATTAACTTGTTGATGGACTGCTCTGTCCAATTCAAGAAACGAATGTATAAATTATTCTTTAGATTAACTCTAACTCTAAAAGCTTAGAGATAGCTTACTCAAAAGACTCAAAAGGTCCTTAAAGTCTCATTTTATTATTTAGTTATTTAGGTTAAGGCAAATAGTTCAGAAAAGTATGTAGTTTCAATAGATCAATGTAAGTCTCAACCCAGCAAACAGTCCTGGGAGAGTTAATGTCATTCATGTAACACTGTTCTTGTTACTCACCTTCCTGGCTTTGCTTGTTTTCAGTAGAGTATGCTTTGCCAATCATGGTCCACACCGGCTTGAGGCAACCAAAAAGCCCCTCCAGAAAGCCTCCTCCACCTGCCTGCAGCCTAAAGCTCTCCGACTGGTTGCGCATGGCTCCCCCTTCAGCTCCACCTTCATGCAGCTTCAGCACACTGTTAGAGAACTGTGCAGGGTCATCACTAGGAGTTGGGGTGTTGCCACGTGTGTGGGTCCCATCCCCGACAGGATCGATGGACAATACGTTGCGCAGAACACACTGTGTGGGGGTGAGTTCAGTATCTGGGGTACATGCAGCCACATCAGAGTCTGGCCGGCGAAATGGAGCATCAGAAATCGGGGTACTGAATCCCGAAAGGGAGGGGGAGGGACATTGCTCATGGACACAAGCCATGGGCAGCCACACTCATCTAAGAAACTCCAAGATATGGAGCCCTTAATGTTCACACAAAAGGGCTGAAACACTGATGTCAAAATACCTACAGAAAGAAAGGAGGTGGTCAGACAGGTGGCTCAAGGGACAAGAAAATGCTGTTCTTGTCTTTTTTGTGAAGTTAGTCTGCAAGGTTTTCAGTGCTGTCCTGTGTATTCTGTTGTGCTCTACTTGTCATTATACTAAAATCTTTTTGTACGTACATTGTTCATATCTTATACTGGCCTCTATACAGTTTCACCTGTATCCTCTAGCATATTAAGACTCAGCCATGGAGGCAGAATACTTTACCCAACATTTTATATATACACTATATGACCAAAAGTATGTGGACACCTGACCATCACAATCATATGTAGACTTTCTCCAAACTGTTGCCACAAAGCTGGAGGCACACAATTGTATTGGACATTTTTGTATGCTGTAGCATTACAATTACCTTCACTGGTAATAGATCCCTACACTCTGCTACTACTGGTCACCTGGCTCCTCCTCCTCTCCTCTCCGCTCCTGCCCAGCCCACTCAAGACTGTTATCTGTCCTGGTTCCCGGTTAGTGGAATGATCTTTCCACTGAGGTCAGAACTGCCAACTCCCTGACCTCCTTCAAGTGCAGACTGAAGACTCACCTCTTCAGGCTGCACCTCTCCCCTTCTTCCCTGCCCACTGTGTAACTGCCTTTCAGTCTAGACCAACACAGGCTGTGTGCAGTCTAGCCTGGGGTTAGCTGTTTTGAGTTCTCTTAGTTGTACTTTATATGGTTGGTTTGTTTCCTTGGCTGTTTGAGCATTGGTATTTCAACAGCATATTACACTAGGTATTGCTGTCACTTACTCAGTTGGCACTAGAACTTTCTTGTCTAGAAGTTCAGTACTTTGTATACCTGACTGTTGTACTCATTGTACATCACTCTAGATAAGAGCATCTGTTAAATGCCATGTAATGGAACTAAGGGGCCCAAACATGATCCAGCATGACAATGCCCCTGTGCACAAACTAAGCTCCATGAAAACATGGTTTGCCAAGTTTGGTGTGGAACAATTTGAGTGGCCTGCACAGAGCCCTGACCTCAACCCCACTGAACAACTTTGGGAAGAACTGCAAAATTGACTGCATACCAGACCTTCTCACTCAACATCACTGCCTGACCTCACTAATGCTCTTGTGCCTGAATAAACAAATCTCCACAGCTACTGTATGCTCCAAAATCTAGTGGAAAGTCTTCCAAGAAAAGTCGAGGTTATTATAACAGCAAAGAGGGACTAAATCTGGAATGGGATGTTTAAAAAGCATATATGGATGTGATGGTCAGGCATCTACACTCTTTTGGATACAATGTACAGTATATGATTTCACATTTCATGATAGCATTCTCCACTGCAATCCCACCTGATTCAGGACTTGTAGGACTATGTAAGATTTGATAATAACAAGGCAAGTGGTAACTCAGAGTGTATTGTTTAAAAGTTACTGATACTGTGTTGGATAAAAGGATCTGAAAAATATATACAATAAGTGTAAGTGGAAATACAAAACTGTGTAGGAAGCCTACAAAACTGGAGTTACTAAATTAATAATAATTATTATTTTTGTACTTTTGTGACTGTATGTAACTATAATCAAATGATAGCAGTGAGTATATTATCATTGAATTTGTTTGTAATGACAATCTATAGCCTATAATACAGTACCAGTCAAAAGTTTGGACACACCTTCTAATTCAATGTTTTTTCTCTGCTGAAGGCAACAAGACAATCAAATAACACATATGGAATTATGTAGTAAGCAAAAAAAAAAAAACAGTTTAAACAAAGCAAAATGTTTTGTATTTTAGATTATTAAAAGTAGCCACCTTTTGCTTTGAGATGGTCACTTGGAATGCTTTTCCAACAGTCTTGAAGGAGTTCCCATATATATTGAGCACCTGTTGGCTGCTTTTCTTTCACTCTGCAGTCCAACTCTTCCTAAACCATTTCAAGTGGGTTTACATCAGAGTGACTGTGGAGGCCAGGTCATCTGATGCAGCACTCCTTCATTCTCCTGCTTGGTTAAATAGCCCTTACATAGCCTGGAGGTGTGTTTTTGGTTATTTTACTGTTGAAAAACAAATGATGGTCCCACTAAGCATAAAACAGATAGGATAGCATGTCACTTCAGAATGCTGTGGCCATGATGCTGGTTAAGTGTGCCTTCAATTTTGAATAAATCACCAACATGTGTCACCAGCAAAGGACCCCCACACTATCACACCTCCTCCTTCAAGCGTCACAGTGGGAACCACACATGCAGATTCCATCCACTCCCCTTTTCTGCATCTTACAAAAAGACACAGCCACTGGAACCAAAAATCTCAAATTTGGACGCATCAGACCAAAGTACAAATATCCACTGGTTTAATGTCCGTTCCTTGTGTTTCTTCACCCAAGCAATTCTCTTCTTATTATTGGCCTCGCTCAGCAGTGGTCCCTTTGCAGCAATTCGACCGTGAAGGCCTGATTCACGTAGTCCCCTCCGAACAGTTAATGTTGAGATGTGTCTGCTACTTGAACTTTGAAGCATTCATGTAGGCTCTTATCTGAGGTGCTGTTAATTGGCGATTTCTGAGGCTAGTAACTTTAATGAACTTATCCTCTGCAGCAGAGGTAAGGCTTGGTCTTCCTTTCCTGGGACGGTCCTCATGAGAACCAGTTTCATCATGGTGTTTGAAGGCTTTTGCAACGGCACTTGAAGACACATTCAAAGTTCCTAGAATTTTCCAGATTGACTAATGTCCATGTCTTAAAGTAACGATTGACTGTCATTTAGTTGAGCTGTTGACATAATACAGTAGTGGAACAGGGCTATTTGCTGTATTTTTATTATTTACTATTTCATCTCAAACACATTAAGAAGGCAAGAAATTGCACTAATTAACTTTTCACAAGGCACACCTGTTAATTGAAAAGCATTCCAGGTGACTACCCCATGAAGCTGGTTAAGATAATGCCAATAGTGTGCAAAGCATCATCAAGGTAAACAGTGGCTACTTTGAAGAATCTAAACTATGAAGCATATTGTTTAACACTTTTTTTTTGTTTGCCACATAATTCCATACATGTTCCATATGTTATTTCATAGTTTTGATGTCTTCAGCATTGTTCGACAATGGAGCAAATAGTCAAAATACAGAACAACTTATGAATGAGTAGGTGTGTCCAAACTTTTCACTGGTCCTATTATAGTATTTATAATAACAGTAGTTGTAAGAATGGTAGAACATTCGGTCTATCTGTGACACCGGACTCACCAGTTAGTTTATTCGATAGCTTGTTGTTGTTGTTGTTGTTGTTGTTTAAATAGTGTTGATAGTGTATGAATTAAACTAGCTCATTTATTGCTCCATGAAGAAGAATCATGTGCTACATGGCTCCACATCATTCAGGCTTCTGAACGCTACGGTGTTTCAGTAAGATGCTCCAAACACACGAGCCTACGTTAAAAAAAAAAAAAAAATGCGTACGTCATTTCAGCTTCCACACAATCTGATGAAATAACCACAATCAACCAAGGACAGTATGCATAGATAGGTATTAACCTAATCTCTCTTAAATGCTCAAATGCAGCAAGAGTGGCAGCGCTGTTAACGTGGATTACAGGCAGAAATAGTAGCCTACACACCTACATATCACATGATGTGGCCTCTGTGTGTGTGCGTGTGCGTGTGTGTGTGTGTGTGTGTGTGTGTGTGTGTGTGTGTGTGTGTGTGTGTGTTTTGACACTAAATGTTACCCGCAGCGCTAACAACGACGCTCTGTGATTCAGCACCATCGTCGCTGTCCACTTGAGGTCCACGCCAAAACAAAGCCTACATAAATGAGCTCGCGCATTTGCGTAAAACGGTGGTGGGGGGGACAAGACACGTCCACCAACCACAAGCCTTAATGGCCAATGTGAGATCATTCAGCCATGCGCCCCAGAGCCAGCGCAAAGTGCCGCAATGTCTGTTGAGAACATGCACGCATGCGCACACGCACACACATACACACATTTTTTTAAATCATACATTTTCAAAACGTTCCCGTTGATTTTGCACACGTTTCAGAGTCATGTCGTGCTTCACTGCATTACGCCGTGCTGTTAATCCGAGTGAAGCACGGACGAGACGCGGTGCTGTTACTGCGAGTTTCCGTTATTCGCGAATAAAAACATTACCGTGTATCACGAGCTTGGTGTTGTCGCGTTGTCAAGTGAGGGGTGGGATCAGATTTTTTTCTTCTCGGATTCCGGCTGCAGCGTCGTTTCTCTCTGTGTATCCTCTCTGCTCGCCTTCTCTCCTTTTTTTCTAAGGAGCCCGCGTGAGTGCAGCCGAGTCAGAATGAATCCCATCGGGCAAACGGGCCTCGTCGATCAAAAGCTGGGGAGAAAAAGGGGGAATGAGCTGTCCGGTGCTGAAGCTGACGTCACGCCGCCGAGTCACGCGTCACTCCCGCGAGGGGGCGCAATGACGCTCGAGCCAAAATGGTGCCTCAATCCGAGCAGCGCTGAAATGGTACTAGGCTTCTGGGTTGCCAGGTTTTCGTTCCATTATCTGTAGCCGCTTATCCTGTTCTACAGGGTCGCAGGCAAGCTGGAGCCTATCCCAGCTGACTATGGGCGAGAGGCGGGGCACACCCTGGACAAGTCGCTGACACAGAAACAAACAACCATTCACACTCACGGTCAATTTAGAGCCACCAATTAACCTAACCTGCATGTCTTTGGACTGTCGGGGAAACCGGAGCACCCGGAGGAAACCCACGCAGAGAACATACAAACTCCGCACAGAAAGGCCCTCGCCGGCCACGGGGCTCGAACCCAGGACCTTCTTGCTGTGAGGCGACAGTGCTAACCACTACACCACTGTGCCATCCCACAACAAGACCAGTTCAGAACCTAAACAGATTTTGTTGCTCAAGCTTTAAGAATGACTGTTACTGCAAAATGTATTACATTATTTAATAATAACAAGATTATACAATAATTTTATCAAAGCAGAATTAAAATTTTGAAATTAGTTATTTTAACAACACAGCAAATTCCCCAGTGTTGAATTAACACTTTCAGAGTTCATTTGTGTCCAATTGGACATATATAAACACAGTAGGGTGTTAAATCAACACTCTGGGTGTTAATTCAGCACTGGGGATTTTGCTGTGAAGGTCCTAAATTGCTCTCATGTTCATTCATTTTCATTAATTTTCAGTAACCACTTTATCCAAGTAATTGTTGCAGTGGATCCAGAACCTATGAGGCAGGAATATACCCAGAATGGGACATGGTACATCGCACAACACAATGCACACACACACACACATACACACACACGCACACGTAGAGCCAACATAGTGTAGCCAGTCAGGTTGAGCCAGTGGTTGTTCACCCATAAGGGCACATGAGGCCACCATATACACTCACTGTCCACTTTAATAGGAACACCTGGACACCTGCTCATTTATCTATCCATCCATTATCTATATGGCTTATCCATCACAGTCACGGGGGAGGCTGGAACCAATCCCAGCTGACCTCAGGAGAGAGGTGGGGTACACCCTGGGCAGGTTGGCAATCTATTGTAAAGCTAACATCAAGACAAACAACCATCCACACTCACATTCACACCTACGGGCAATTTAGACTAACCATTTGACCTAATCTGCATGTGTTTGGACATCCCTCATCAAGAAATAAGCATTTTTTTATTTTCAGTAAAAACACATGTGCCAAAATTATTGGCACCCCTGCATTTAATACTTTGTACAACCTCCCTTTGGCAGTAAAACAGCACTGAGTCTTCTCCTTTAACATTTTATAAGGTTGGAAAATACAGAGCAGGGCATCTGAGACCATTCCTCTTTACAGAATCTCTCCAGATCATCCAGGGTTCTCACCCCTCTCTTCTGCCCTCTCTTCAGCTCATCCCACAGGTTTTCAATGGGGTTCAGGTTAGGGGACTGAGATGGCCATGGCAGAAGCTTGATTCTATGGTCAGCTAACCATTTTTGTGTTAATTTGGACATATGCTTCCGATCATTGTTCTGTTGGAAGATCCGATGATGACTTAGTTTTAATTTCCTGACCGAGGCAGCCAGATTTTGGTTTAAAATGTCCAAGTGTTTCATAGCATCCATGATCCCATGTACCCTAATAAGGTTTCCAGGATCTTTGGGGAAAAAACAACCTCAAAATATCACAGAACCTCCACCATATTTTACAGTTGGGATAGAAATCTTTTCACTATAGCCATCCTTCTTTTTACCCACCTTGAATGTTACTGCCAAAAAGCTCCACTTTTTTTTTACATCAGACCATAGAACACAGTTCCAGTCAAACTTGTAGTAGCATTTCACAAACTTCAGATGCTTATGTTTGTGGTTAACTGACAGAAAAAGCTTTTTTTTCTGGCATACCTTCCAAATAACCTGTTGGCATGGAGTTGGTGTCTGATGGCAGTTTTGGAGACTTGGAAACCCCAAGATTTTACTTTTTCTTGTAAATCACCAACAGTGATCCTTGGGTTTTGTTTTGTTTTTTGGTCTCTCTTACCATCCTTCTCATTGTATCTGGTGGCAAAATAAACTTGGATCCACTTCCAGGCTAGTTTGTAACAGTTACAGTTGGTGTCCACTTTTTATTATTATTGTCCTAACAGTAGAAATGGACGTTTTCAGGCAAGTAGCTATTTTTTAATATCCATTCCCTAACTTTTGAAGGTCAACACACTTTTCCCTCATTTGTTTTGTGTGTTCATCTTTCCCATGTTAATGGATGACTAAGGGAATTTGGCTTCTGTGTCACCTCATATTTGTACCCCAGTTTATCAGGAAGTCACAGATTACAGCTTTAAAGTTCCCACACACTCCAATCAACTCAAAAATGTACAATTTAAATAGGAAATACACTTCAGTTACATTGTGATCACTATAATTTCAACGGGTACCAATAATAGTGGCACGTGTGGTTTTTTGTGTTGTTGTCATTGAAAATAATTGTTTCTTGATAAGATAACTACATAAATATGCAGGTGTACAGCAGGGTTGTAGTACTCGAGTCCAGGACTTGGACTCGAGTCCAACTTGAGCCTTAATTTTATGGACTCGTGATTTGACTTGGACTTGAGCACTGATGACTCAGACTTGGACTCAGACTCGTGCATTAACTGCTTTCAGACTCGTAAATTGGAGACAAGGGCTCAGAGTTTTTTCTTGATTTTTTGTAACATGCCATAATAATTTGGCATAAGATATTTATATCTCCATTAATATTTGTACTAATTTCATGCAAGAATGTCACACCTGGGCGCCTTGGCACATGCATCAGATAGACTCTCTGGCAAGTTCCAGACAGCGTGAGCGCCAAGCGGACTCTCACGCGTGTCGTAAATGACTTGCACCTGCACAGGATTAAGGCGCAATCAGCTCATCTCATCTCATCTCATTATCTCTAGCCGCTTTATCCTTCTACAGGGTCGCAGGCAAGCTGGAGCCTATCCCAGCTGACTACGGGCGAAAGGCGGGGTACACCCTGGACAAGTCGCCAGGTCATCACAGGGCTGACACATAGACACAGACAACCATTCACACTCACATTCACACCTATGGTCAATTTAGAGTCACCAGTTAACCTAACCTGCATGTCTTTGGACTGTGGGGGAAACCGGAGCACCCGGAGGAAACCCACGCGGACACGGGGAGAACATGCAAACTCCACACAGAAAGGCCCTCGCCGGACCCGGGGTTCGAACCCAGGACCTTCTTGCTGTGAGGCGACAGCGCTAACCACTACACCACCGTGCCGCCCCGCAATCAGCTCACCTATATAAAAACTGTGAAAACACACTTACTTTGCGAAGTATTGAGTTGCGTTGCTGACACGTTACCCAGCCTTATTTAATTGTTTGGTTTCCTGATCCCTGATTTCCTGTTTCTCATCTTTGATTCTGCCGAGTCTATGATAGCCTGTTTGTGCCTCGCTCAACCCATTGCATATTTCATGGTTTGATGATTTTGCCTGCCATTCTGGATTGTTTGTCTTCACTTGTATTAATAAACACACCTTCTGCACTTCCATCTGTCTCCCAACCATCTCTGACAGAATACTTCACACTCCCTGACAAAGAGAATGCGCACTCACCTGTTCATACGTCATGATCAGGAACAAACTGTTAATGGCACTGAAACAGCTACCGTCAAATGGTGCAGTTGGAGTCTTGTTCTTGGACTTGACTCGGACTCGACTCGGATCAATAGTGGACTTGACTCAAATTTTTTTCATGACTTAAACTTGACTCAGACTTGAACACTGGAGACTCGAGACTGGACTTGGACTCCAGGTTTAGTGACTCGACTATAACACCGGTGTACAGGTTATTATTATTAAAGTGGATGGTGAGTATACAGTACTGTGCAAAAGTCTTAGGCACCCTATTTTTTTCATACAAACTTTGTTTTAGATTTCTATTTTATGACTTCTACATTATCAAGTCAGTACAAAAACATTTTAGAGTTCCAAAAGTTTGTTTTCCAGGTTAAAAAATAAAACATAATGAAGGCTGCTGGATTTTGGTGCAAAATTAGGATGCAAGTGTGACAGTCAAAGTGTCCAGAAAAACTGTGGCTGGTTCTGCAAGATGCTCAGTAAAACCTACAGCTCATTTCCTAATAAAACTGCACTCATTGTACCCATCTCTCATTTCATTATCTCTAGCTGCTTTATCCTGTTCTACAGGGTCACAGGCAAGCTGGAGCCTATCCCAGCTGACTACAGGCGAAAGGCGGGGTACACCCTGGACAAGTCGCCAGGTCATCACAGGGCTGACACATAGACACAGACAACCATTCACACTCACATTCACACCTAGGGTCAATTTAGAGTCGCCAGTTAACCTAACCTGCATGTCTTTGGACTCTGGGGGAAACCGGAGCAACCGGGGAGAACATGCAAACTCCTCACAGAAAGGCCCTCACCGGCCACGGGGCTCGAACCCGGACCGTCTTGCTGTGAGGCAACAGTGCTAACCACTACACCACCGTGCCGCCCATTGTACCCGAGACTACTATTTGTTTTTTAAAGCAAAAGGTCGTCTCACACCAAATATTGACTTTGTTTCATTTATTATGGCTTACTGCCATTTATAGTATTTTTTAATATTGAAACATTTCATTTTATTATTTTTAAGACATTTTTGGTGTACAGCATTTCTTTATATGTGCCTAATACTTTTGCACAGTACTGTATATCAGCTGCTCAACCAAAGATAATCTTCATAAAGTCCTCATTTGCAATCCCATACATTAAAAATCCATTTAATTTAATGTGAATTAAGTCCTTTAAGTGATCAAGGATTTAAAATGGCTCTTATTTCACAGATATAAGCAGATGTTCCAGCGATTTCCTCATCTTTCTATGATGAACAGGACAGTTGATAACAGGGTTGCCAAGGTCACATTTTTTAACACCAAATTGGGATGGTTCAAAAATACTCAGTGGCTACCAATATCTTGATTTGGAGCAAATAATCTGAATGAAATCTCATAACCTTTCATTAACAGAAGGCAAAATGCTAATGCATACGGCGTATCTATGTTGTACATAACCATATCTATTGCAAAATCTGGGCGAGGGAAAAGGGAGGCTGATAGAGTGGATAATGTCCATACATCAGAAATGTACAGTTGTGGTCAGAAGTTTACATACAGTGACATGAATGTCATCTTGGATATGAATGTCATGGCAATATTGGGCTTTCAATTATTTCTCTGAACTGTTTGTTTTCAGTGGCGAAATGATTGCACAACATATTTCTTTAATAGAAAAAAACATGAATTTGGTGCAGAAGTTTTAATTTATTTTGGGTTTTCTGAAATCAACACAAGGTCAAAAGTATATATACAGGGTCAAAAATGTACATACACTCATGTAGATTGTTAATTCAGAGGTGCTGAGACTTCCAAAATGTCTCTTATCTTGCCAAGGACAAGGCCTCTTAACTTCCTGTTAGTGATTATGATTGACTACAGCTGGTAGCTTCTCTGTGCCTTCATAAAAAGGGTTTGTTTGCAGCACTCATTGGATTGACGAACACACAGTAAAATTGGAAAGTCCAAGGAGCTCAGTGCATATCTGAGAAAGAGGATCGCAGATGTACACAACTCAGGAATGTCTCTTAGAGCCATTTCTAAACAACTGCAGATCCCAAGATCAGTTCAAACAATTGTATGTAAGTTATTGGGAGGTGTAGTCACTTTGCCAAGCCACTTTGCTTCAAGAAAACCCAAACTGTCACCCTCAGCTGAAAGGAACTTGGTTTGGATGGTCAGGAACAACCCAGGAACCATCATGGCACAGCCCTACCATGAACTGGAAGCTGATGGATCACTGTCTACAGTTCAGTGAGTTTTATATCACAATGGATTAAGAGGCTGCTATCCAAGAAATAACCCCCTGCTCCAAAATTGACACCTTCAAGCTTAACTAAAGTTTGCAATTGACCACATGGACAAAGAAAACGCCTTCTAGAGGAAAGCTGTATGGTCACATGAGACAAAGATTGAGTTGTTTGGCCACAATGACCACCCTGTGTGTATACTTTTGACCCTGTGCTGATTTCAGAAAACCCAAAGAAAATTGTGCACCAAATTCTAGTTTTTTTTTAACATGTATGCTGTACAATCATTCTGATACAGAAAAAGAACAGTCCAGAGAAATCACTGAAAGCCCAAATATTGCCATGACATTCATATCCAAGATGACATTCATGTCACTGTATGTAAACTTCTGACCACAACTGTATATGCACCACAGTGACATTGTTTCCCAAGCAAAGGCTGATAAAAAGAACTAAAATGTACCTCACTTTCCCAAAGGTGGAATCTTTTTGGATAATTTTAGGATTTGTGTGGTTTTTTGAGATGTACAGTGGTGCTTGAAATTTTGTGAACCCTTTAGAATTTTCTATATTTCTGCATAAATATGACCTAAAACATCATCAGATTTTCACACAAGTCCTAAAAGTAAATAAAGAGAACCCAGTTAAACAAATGAGACAAATATATTATACTTAGTCATTTATTTATTGAGGAAAATAATCCAATATTACATATCTGTGAGTGGCAAAAGTATGTGAACCTCTAGGATTAGCAGTTAATTTGAAGGTGAAATTAGAGTCACGTGTTTTCAATCAATGGGATGACAATCAGGTGTGAGTGGGCACCATGTTTTATTTAAAGAACAGGGATCTATCAAAGTCTGATCTTCACAACACATGTTTGTGGAAGTGTATCATGGCATGAACAAAGGAGATTTCTGAGGACCTCAGAAAAAGCATTGTTGATACTCATCAGGCTGGAAAAGGTTACAAAACCATCTGTAAAGAGTTTGGACTGCACCAATCCACAGTCAGACAGACTGTGTACAAATGGAGGAAATTCAAGATCATTGCTACCCTCCCCAGGAGTGGTCAACCAATAAAGATCACTCCAAGAGCAAAGCGTGTAATAGTCGGCGAGGTCACAAAGGACGCCAGGGTAACTTCTAAGCAACTGAAGGCCTCTCTCACATTGACTAATGTTAATGTTCATGAGTCCACCATCAGGAGAACACTGAACAACAATGGTGTGCATGGCAGGGTTTCAAGGAGAAAGCCACTGCTCTCCAAAAATAACACTGCTGCTCGTCTGCAGTTTGCTAAAGATCACGTGGACAAGCCAGAAGGCTATTGGAAAAATTTTTTGTGGACGGATGAGACCAAAATAGAACTTTTTGGTTTCAATGAGAAGCATTGTTTGGAGAAAGGAAAACACTGCATTCCAGCATAAGAGCCTTATCCCATCTGTGAAACATGGTGTGGGTAGTATCATGGTTTGGGCCTGTTTTGCTGCATCTGGGCCAGGATGGCTTGCCATCATTGATGGAACAATGAATTCTGAATTATACCAGTGAATTCTAAAGGAAAATGTCAGGACATCTGTCCATGAACTGAATCTAAAGAGAAGGTGGGTCGTGCAGCAAGACAATGACCCTAAGCACACAAGTCATTCTACCAAAGAATGGTTAAATAAGAATAAAGTTAGTGTTTTGGAATGGCCAAGTCAAAGTCTTGACCTTAATCCAATCAAAATGTTGTGGAAGAACCTGAAGCGAGCAGTTCATGTAAGGAAACCCACCAACATCCCAGAGTTGAAGCTGTTCTGTATGGAGGAATGGGCTAAAATTCCTTCAAGCCAGTGTGCAGGACTGATCAACAGTTACTGGAAATGTTTAGTTGCAGTTATTGCTGTACAATGGGGTCACACCAGATACTGAAAGCAAAGGTTCACATAAGGTACTTTTGCCACTCACAGATATGTAATATTGGATCATTTTCCTCAATAAATACATGACCAAGTATAATATTTTTGTCTCATTTGTTTAACTGGGTTCTCTTTATCTACTTTTAGGACTTGTGTGAAAATCTGATGATGTTTTAGGTCATATTTATGCAGAAATATAGAAAATTCTAAAGGATTCACAAACTTTCAAGCACCACTGTATTTATTGTGGAAATTATGTTCTAACCTGGCAACACTGGGTAATGATATTATTAGCTCTTCTGTGTGTGCCATGATGGGAAACACACCTGCTGTTCAACAAAGTTCTGACTGTCTAATGGCCCTTTTCCACTACCCTTTTTCAGCTCACTTCAGCTCGCTTCAGCTCACTTCAGCCCGACACGGCTCGCGTTTCGACTACCAAAAACCAGCACGACTCAGCTCGCTTCAGCCCTGCTTAGCCCCTAAAACTCGCAC
This sequence comes from Neoarius graeffei, assembly GCF_027579695.1. Lineage (NCBI taxonomy): Eukaryota > Metazoa > Chordata > Actinopteri > Siluriformes > Ariidae > Neoarius > Neoarius graeffei. Next base: position 31,608,023 of record NC_083578.1, read on the forward strand.
CGTTTTGGAGTGGGGCTGAAGCGAGCCAAACCGTGCCGACTGAGGCTGGGGGCGTGAGCAGACACTCCCCTGTGCACTGATTGGTGAGGAGGCGTGTCCTCACATGCCCACACACGCCCCGCGAGCGCGCTGGGATCTGTAAACACCGCAAACCCGGAAGAAGAATAATTACGAATTACGAGAATTTCTGAAGCCTTATGCGCCTCGCCTCATCTATACGCTCTTGCCAGTATCTGTTGGCGTTGTCGGTGACAACAAGCCACAGCACCAAGACCAGTAACACTAACGACTCCATGTCCTCCATGTTTATTGTTTACTATTCGGGTCGTGAGACTACCGCTTAAAAGCTCACTGAATCAGTGACATACAGAGCATCGTGCACGAGTTCGCGGAGCGCAAGGCTCGCCGTATGCCCTTCAAATAATGCGCGCAGTAGGCTATTGATGTTTTATTATGAGCCATGTACAGTATGTCGCCTAATGTTTTTTTGTTTCTGAGTTACATGTTCGTTTGAAGGACTTAATGTACAAAATAACATAGTTGCACCCCGTAGTGTTGAAATTGGTAAACACAGTGCATTCAGTGAGGTTTGCACCGCCCTCCTTTTATTTCTGACTCTTCCTGTCACCGTTGCAACCTCTGAGCGCTCATTCGTATGCCCTTCAAATAATGTGCGCAGTATAGGCTATTGATGTTTTATTATGAGCCATGTACAGTATCCTAATGTTTTTTGTTTCTGAGTTACATGTTCGTTTGAAGGACTTGATGTACTAAATAACATAGTTGCACCCGGTAGTGTTGAAATTGGTAAACACCGCAGTTGCGGACATTTTGTAGCCTAAAATGATGTTATGATAAGCTTTAATAAAGGGCCCGGTCATTTGCCCCGCCCCCGGCCCGGCTCTGACTTGTTCCGCCACTGTCACTGATGTCACTGTTTGCGCTGCTTAACGGCATCACATGACGTCCACCCACTTTCGCTAACTCCACCCAATGTGTCCACCCACTTCCAGCCAGCACGGTTCAGCGCGGTTGTAGTCGAAATGCAACTCCAACAGCCCCGCTCAGCTCGACTCAGCTCAACTCGGCACGGCACGGCTCAGCCGCGTTTGTAGTGGAAAAGCGGCATAAGACTCTTGACTTTCTATTATGGGGTTAATATAAAAATTCACTAAATAGTAGCCTATATCATAACTCAACTGATATTGCCTCTCAACATAATTTTGTTTGAGGCTATGCCACTATTCTGCAATGACCTGGTGACTTGTCCAGGGTGTATCCTGCCTCTCACCCATAGTCAGCTGGGATAGGCTCCAGCTTGCCTGCGACCCTGTACAGGATAAGCGGCTACAGATAATGGATGGCTGGATATGCCACTATTAATGTTGTCCTGCCCCATCAAAAGCTATGATTACTTATGATGGCCAGTGTAACCTCTTCATGGGCCTGGGGGAAAACGGACACATAAGTCCCATCTACTGGCATTGTTTTGGTGGTTGGAGGAAACTGCCAAACCCACAGAGACACAGGGAGAACATGTGAAATTCCTCATAGGCAGTAACCCGAGCTCAGGATCAAAATTGGGGTCACTGAAACTGATGTGCTTCCAGGCTTTCATACCAGACAAATAGGAGCATACTTAATAGTTGATTGGAGGCCAAAATGAACTGAGTAAACAAGTGGTGTGGCTCTTGCTTAGTTGGAATGAAAGCCTGCAACCACACAGGACTTTTAGGGCCATCCACAAAAAAAAACAATTCACTCATCACCCATCGCTTTGTAGTTGACAGTTGGTCGCTAGTGGACATTGCAGGCTCTGGTTGCCTAGGTATCTCTTTAGTGTACTTGTTTAAAACTTAGTGTTGGCACCAACTGTAAGTCAGTGGTATACTTTGCTCCCGGTGGTAGTTGCCTCAATTGTGTCACCTCAAATTGAGAGTAATTTAACTCAGTACCTGCCCACTTTGTGTCGCCAACTGATATTTTGCCTGTCATTGCAACTGGCTGAATTTCATTGACATTCCATGGTCATCACATCGCTCTGAGTTTCTTCCTGTGTGTATACCCCTTTAGTGGATAACATTGAAGAGATCTGCTCTAGAATTACCATAGGATGGTGTTGCAGCAACAGCACCACCACTAACAACAACAACAACAACAACAGCCATCCAGTTTGTGGCAGTTCTTCTTTGTTGATGAAAGAGGTTGGGGAGAATGGCCAGAAAGGTCTAAGCTGCCAGGAAGGCTAGAGTAACTCAAATAATCACTCTTGGTAAGTAAAAAAGCATCTCAGAAGGTTTCTTGAAGCAGATGGGTGACACCAGCAGAAGGCAATGGCGTTGTTAGGCCCTATCACTCAGCTATTTTGAAGAACAACAACAACTTTATTCATCACACACTTGTGAAATTCCTCTCTGCATTTAACCCATCTGAAGCAGTGAACACACACATGCACACACACGTAAGTACACACACATACCCAGAGCAGTGAGCAGCCATGCTAACAGCGCCTGGGGAGCAGTTGGGAGTTAGGTACCTCGCTCAAGGGCATCTCAGGACTGTGTGTGTGTATGTGTGTGTGTGAGAGAGCGAGAGAGACAGAGCCTAGCCTTGGGTATTTTTGTCTTCAAATAAGGAAGAGTTTAATAGAAAATAACTGACTGAAACAGATCAGAACTTGACTTTCAGCATCCAAAGACGGAGAGGGGAGAGGGGACATAATTGAGCGCTGCACAGTGCACATCTAAAATTTTGGTGACCGCCAACAGAAGAAGAACATTTAAAACTGATTGGAAGATGACTTAAAAAACAAAACAATCCACTATTGTTGGATTTTTCAAGATGAAAACATATGGTAAGTCATCGACTGTGGATGTATATATAGAATGTATCAACAATGTAACCTATCGAATGATGTTGATGCACAAAAAATGCTCTGTGTAACCTGGTTATGTTGAATTTACAGAGTAGGGTCTGTATGATTAGTGTGCCAGGTGAGCTAAAAAGTTAGAGTGGTTTAATGAATATCTATAGTGGTGGTCTATTTGCCCCGACTAAGTTTATTTAACAGGTCAACAATAATTTGTGCTCATGTAGACACCAATAGTCATAATTTAATCATATGTTTTAATGCTACATGTAGCTTACGTAGAACCAGCCAGCCTACCATACCATAGCCAGCCTTTGGCATATTAGTCACATATAGGGATAAAATAATTTTTGTTTTGCCACACAGTATTAATGTCAACATAAATTTGTGTTGTACAGACACCGCAAATGAGCTGCTGCGTCAACTGAGCTTGGATGCATTGGAGAAAATGGTATTTATGTGTGTGTGTGTGTGTGTGTGTGTGTGTGTGTGTGTGTGTGTGTGTGTGTGTGTGTGTGTGTGTGTGAGAGAGAGAGAGAGAGAGAGAGAAACTTGGAAGACATATTTATATGATCATAGTCTTAAGAGATGGGATGTCATCTGGGATTTTGAATGTGTATAATAATATATATATATATATATATATATATATATATATATATATATATATATATATATATATATATGTAGCTTAGAATTTGTCTATGTGGTCCTAAAGGAGAGCTATGTGAGTGAGAAATTATATATTTTTTATTACAACCCTGATTCCAAAAAAGTTGGGACAAAGTACAAATTGTAAATAAAAATGGAATGCAATAATTTACAAATCTCAAAAACTGATATTGTATTCACAATAGAACATAGACAACATATCAAATGTCAAAAGTGAGACATTTTGAAATTTCATGCCAAATATTGGCTCATTTGAAATTTCATGACAGCAACACATCTCAAAAAAGTTGGGACGGGGCAATAAGAGGCTGGAAAAGTTAAAGGTACAAAAAAGGAACAGCTGGAGGACCAAATTGCAACTCATTAGGTCAATTGGCAAGAGGTCATTAACATGACTGGGTATAAAAAGAGCATCTTGGAGTGGCAGCGGCTCTCAGAAGTAAAGATGGGAAGAGGATCACCAATCCCCCTAATTCTGCGCCGACAAATAGTGGAGCAATATCAGAAAGGAGTTCGACAGTGTAAAATTGCAAAGAGTTTGAACATATCATCATCTACAGTGCATAATATCATCAAAAGATTCAGAGAATCTGGAAGAATCTCTGTGCGTAAGGGTCAAGGCCGGAAAACCATACTGGGTGCCCGTGATCTTCGGGCCCTTAGACGGCACTGCATCACATACAGGCATGCTTCTGTATTGGAAATCACAAAATGGGCTCAGGAATATTTCCAGAGAACATTATCTGTGAACACAATTCACTGTGCCATCCGCCGTTGCCAGCTAAAACTCTATAGTTCAAAGAAGAAGCCGTATCTAAACATGATCCAGAAGTGCAGATGTCTTCTCTGGGCCAAGGCTCATTTAAAATGGACTGTGGCAAAGTGGAAAACTGTTCTGTGGTCAGACGAATCAAAATTTGAAGTTCTTTATGGAAATCAGGGACACCATGTCATTCAGACTAAAGAGGAGAAGGACGACCCAAGTTGTTAAACAGCGCTCAGTTCAGAAGCCTGCATCTCTGATGGTATGGGGTTGCATTAGTGCGTGTGGCATGGGCAGCTTACACATCTGGAAAGACACCATCAATGCTGAAAGGTATATCCAGGTTCTAGAGCAACATATGCTCCCATCCAGACGACGTCTCTTTCAGGGAAGACCTTGCATTTTCCAACATGACAATGCCAAACCACATACTGCATCAATTACAGCATCATGGCTGCGTAGAAGAAGGGTCCGGGTACTGAACTGGCCAGCCTGCAGTCCAGATCTTTCACCCATAGAAAACATTTGGCGCATCATAAAATGGAAGATACAACAAAAAAGATCTAAGACAGTTGAACAACTAGAATCCTACATTAGACAAGAATGGGTTAACATTCCTATCCCTAAACTTGAGCAACTTGTCTCCTCAGTCCCCAGACGTTTACAGACTGTTGTAAAGAGAAAAGGGGATGTCTCACAGTGGTAAACATGGCCTTGTCCCAACTTTTTTGAGATGTGTTGTTGTCATGAAATTTAAAATCACCTAATTTTTCTCTTTAAATGATACATTTTCTCACTTTAAACATTTGATATGTCATCTATGTTCTCTTTTGAATAAAATATGGAATTTTGAAACTTCCACATCATTGCATTCCGTTTTTATTTACAATTTGTACTTTGTCCCAACTTTTTTGGAATCGGGGTTGTAAACCGATGATAATTTTTACTAGTGATATTTAATAGTCAATTGGCACATGTCTCAGTTTCCTGAGACATTATGGGTGTTGATAATAACTTAATAATAAGGAGACAGAAACTGAAGTGAACTCCATAAATTTGAAAAGAGCAGTGCAAAAATCAGTAATAAAGATGTCATAACATTTCTTGTAACGTTAGATATAACCTCACCAACCTATTTATGCCAATCTTCCTTAAAAAAAAAATACAAGCCCCAGGAAAACTTGACTTAGTCCTTGGTCTTTTCAATAACTAAAAACGCCGTTGGCAGAAGACCACATGGTGGCACGGTGGTGTAGTGGTTATCACTGTCGCCTCACAGCAAGAAGGTTCCGGGTTTGAACCTCGTGGCCTACAGGGGCCTTTCTGTGTGGAGTTTGCATGTTCTCCCCATGTCTGTGTGGGTTTCCTCTGAGTGCTCCAGTTTCCTCCACAGTCCAAAGGCATGCAGATTTGGTACAATGGGGCCACTGTAATTGACGCAAGCTGTAGTGGTTTCCCAGCCATTATATCTATCTATCTATCTATCTATCTATCTATGGCAAAGCTAATAATAAGCCACATTTGGTTCAACAACTGTCTTTCAAGAGCAGGAATGTGAAGCTACATTGGGTACAGACTGACCTAAAATGGACAGCATGGTAGCTATAAAAGTGTAGAATACTATATAATTTACATAGAAATTGATAGTATTCAAGTTAACATTTTTGGTCAAATTGTGTCTCTTGTGAACACAAATGAAGACAAAAGACACAAGACTGAAGACAAAACCGTGAAACAACCATTCACTCTCACATTCACACCTACAGTCAATTTAGAGCCACCAATTAGCCTAACCTGCATGTCTTTGGACTGTCGGGGAAACCGGAGCACCCGGAGGAAACCCATGCGGACACAGGGAGAGCATGCAAACTCCACACAGAAAGGCCCTCGTCAGCCGATGGGCTTGAACCCAGGACCTTCTGTGTGAATGGTTGTGTGTCTATGAGTCAGCCCTGCGATGACCTGGCGACTTGTCCAGGGTGTACCCCTGCTCTCACCCCATAGTTAGCTGGGATAGGCTCCAGCTTGCAGCAACAGATAATGGATGGATGGATGGATGGATGGATGGAGGTGGCACGGTGGTGTAGTGGTTAGCACTGTTGTCTCACAGCAAGAAGGTCCTGGGTTTGAGCCCAGCGGCCGACGAGGTCCTTTCTGTGTGGAGTTTGCATGTTCTCCCCATGTCTGCGTGGGTTTCCTCTGGGTGCTCCTGTTTCCCTGGCAGTCCAAAGACATGCAGGTTAGGCTAATTGGTGGCTCTAAATTGACCGTAGGTGTGAATGTGAGTGTGAATGGTTGTTTGTCTCTAGTCAGCCCTGTGATGACCTGGCGACTTGTCCAGGGTGTACCCCGCCTTTCGCCTGTAGTCAGCTGGGATGGCTCCAGCTTGCAGCTACAGATAATGGATGGATGGATGGAGGTGGCACAGTGGTGTAGTGGTTAGCACTGTCGCCTCACAGCAAGAAGGTCCTGGGTTTGAGCCCAGCGGCCGATGAGGGCCTTTCTGTGTGGAGTTTACATGTTCTCCCTATGTCTGTGTGGGTTTCTTCCGGGTGCTCCGGTTTCCCCGACAGTCCAAAGACATGCAGGTTAGGCTAATTGGTGGCTCTAAATTGACCGTAGGTGTGAATGGTTGTTTGTCTCTGTGATGACCTGGCGACTTGTCAAGGGTGTACCCCGCCTCTCGCCCGTAGTCAGCTGGGATAGGCTCCAGCTTGCGGCTCCAGATAATGGATGGATGGAGGCGGCACGGTGGTGTAGTGGTTAGCACTGTCGCCTCACAGCAAGAAGGTCCTGGGTTCGAGCCCAGCAGCCAGCGAAGGCCTTTCTGTGCGGAGTTTGCATGTTCTCCCCATGTCGCCCGTAGTCAGCTGGGATAGGCTCCAGCTTGCCTGCGACCCTGTAGAACAGGATAAAGCGGCTACAGATAATGGATGGGTGGATAAACCCGTGAAAGCAAAGCGGTTTCACACTGTAGATGGCAGTGTGGCTTTGTTTTGCGTGTGACTGGTTTTTGTCCCTCCTGGCGTGCCGTAGTTAAGAACATGGCGCGAGTTCTGGAGAGCAGCTGAAATCTAGTCTGGTTAGTTTTCCATTTATAATGACTTTTATTTGTGCTTTCGTCAGATATATCATAAAATAAGCAGTTATTTTTCTAAGTTCCTTGTCTGAGATTTTAGTATGACTATTTAAGATAAGCGAGTTAGTTAGTAACAAGTTAGAAAACTAGCTGTTTGGCTAATCCCGTTTGTGTGCTAGAGAGTACTGTAGTTAGATGGAATAGTGTTATTCAAATTAAACATACATTTCATGAGCTGGCATGTTTACTACTACGTTAGATATCTAGCAAGTTTTAACAGGAAACAAAAAGCAACTCGCTAACAACATGTGTTTATTATTATTATTATTATTTTTTTGCTTATGAGCGAGTGTCTTGTGTAGGCGTTTGTGACTGTAGTGTAATGAGATGAGTTTGTGTTCTGTTCAGGTCGGTGTGAGAACCATGTGCTCCCTCGGGCTCTTCCCACCGCCGCTCAGCGGACAGGTTACATTATACGAGGCGAATAACGAGCTCCTGTGGGGGGATTCGGCAGAGAGCTACGAGAAACAGGTAACACTGCGCTCCTCATGATCACTGTGTCCAGTGGCCCACTTGCTAATTCTTTTCAGGGGACAGTCAGTAGCGCATGCTCAGAAAGGCGCGAGATGTCGCCAGATAACGGCATTACGACACTGAGGCTACATCCACACGACAACGGCAACGAGATGTTATTTAAAAATATATCGCGTCCAAATGGGCAACAATCAGTAAAATATCAGGTCCATATGGCAACGCAACGCTTGCTGAAAACGATGCAATACACATGCCACACCTCTAGGGGCGCTGTAAGACGGTCCCTTCGGAGACACCAGAAGAATAGAAGTAGTAAGGACGCATGCGCATAAACTATTATGCGCGAGACTTCATATTAGCCACAAAGTCAGGAAAATCTGTTCGTAAAATTACATTATAATGACCAAATACAATGAAAAGTATTTTTCCAGTCTCACCTGTGAAAGGTAATCCCATGTGATCTCGTTTGGACGGCAAACCTGTTGGTACAGTTAAACGCAGCTAATCTTTATTCTCCGCTTTGACCTATCCAATATGGCGGCGAGGATGACGTATGATTCTACGCGGAAGGCGGCGTCTTTAATGGTCCGGAATAAATTGAATACTATACGTTGATGGATTAATTTGTTGTTTCTCACCTGTGAAAGGTAATCCCATGTGATCTCGTTTGGACGGTAAACCTGTTGGTACAGTTAAAGGCAGCGCATGAATCTTTATTCTCCGCTTTGACCTATCCAATATGGCGGCGAGGATGACGTATGATTCTACGCGGAAGGCGGCGTCTTTAATGGTCCAAAATAAATTGAATGCTACACGTTGATGGATTAATTTGCTCCTCTACGCCCTTTTTGAGGAATGTATTGTCGGACTTAAACCAACATCTGAAGAGGTGAGATCGCTCCTTTTTTTTTTTTTCCCTATTTTTGCTGGCGGGATTGACTCTGCCCTAAGGGCAGAGTCTCTCTCTCTCTCTCTCTCTCTCTCTCTCTCTCTCTCTCTCTCTCACTTTGCACCCTTACACAATAAATATTCACAGTGAAAATATTTTGTAAGCGCGTTTCATGAACCAAGTTATAGGATTTGTTGACAACTCGCATCGCAATGAGAAGATCATTGGCACTACTGGTGTTAAGAATCAGACCATTTCATAAATTAATATTTTGCTGTAGAGCTGCAGTGTTTGTACAATTGCATGTTTTTGCTTCACTATTACGGTCACTATTCTGCTTCTTGCATTACTACTGTGAACTAACACTGAACATAATAATAATAATAATATCCAAGCTCGTGTTTCACTCTCACTAGTGCTCTGTAAGGCTTTTTCCTGGTGATATTCGTTACACTTCTACCCGGCGTGAAGCACTCACAGTCATGTGGTTGTGACGTCATCGTAAACAAATCCGTTCTACTCATCCAGACGACTTCACAATGACAACGTTGCCAGATCTTTCCACTCTGGAACCCGTTCTCAAAAAGATTGCGTTTTGGGCACCCAAAACGCCGGTGCCGTGTGGACGCCAGGCCTAAACGATAAGCAATTGTATCGGAGTCACCTGAATCAGTTGCCGTGTGGACAGGGCCTAATACCCTGTCCACACTAGGGATTTTGTACCGATACGATACTACTTTCGTACCGCAACACCTGTCCACACTAGCAACTATTGAGGTTTTTCACCCATGTGACCAAGTCATGTGATGCATCGTTAGGCTGCCATTTTGGACGTCACGGCTCGAATCAGTTTGAATGCGAGGAAGGCGACAAACGAAAAACATAAAAGAAAAAGGAGCGAGATGCAGAAAACACCTTCACTATCCAGCGACGTAGGGCATTTACAGGGCGAGCAGAGGGAGAGGTATAGATAGTTTTCACTGACGTCACGGCATTCCGGGGAACGCCCCCCCAGCTGCCATCTTGGAGGGCAAACAAAACGGACCATCGCCACTACCGGCTACGTTATCTCGGACGAATTTATGAAGTTATATAGTCAGTTTTCTAAAATAAAGATCAATGTCGGCAAAATCAAGCAAACAGAAGTATATAGATACATTAGACGACATCTCACGACAACGGTATGCAGCCAAACTGGCCTTGATTGGGGGAATTGACCCCTACGAAGTGGACAAAGATGCATTTTCAAGTGACTATGCAAGGCTGCCAAAGCCTGAAACTGACTTCATCAAACTTTAAAGGCTGTCTGATATATACAACTTTATATATTCACAGCACGCCTTTTGGCGGATGCCGCCTGAATCGCGCAGATTCGGGTTTTTTTAGGGGGGGGGGCGTTGGAGTGTCTGATTGTAATTTCAAAGTAAATTCTGTATTAAGATTACTAAATAAGCAAATACATTACAGTCCATGAAACAGGAAGTATAAGGATGAGAAAAAAGTTTAAATCGGGAAGCTGCGCACATTTGCGCAGTCCTGCACACCGCTCGGGCTGCGCAAATGTGCGCAGTTTCCCGATTTAAACTGTTTTTTTCTTATCCTTATACTTCCTGTTTCATGGACTGTAACGTATTTGCTTATTTAGTAATTTTAATACAGAATTTACTTTGAAATTACAATCAGACACTCCAACGCCCCCCCTAAAAAAAAACAAAACGGATCTGCGCGATTCAGGCGGCATCCACCAAAAGGCGCGCTGTTTGCATCCCAAACACACATTAAATCATACAGAATAGAACTAAAATGTTTTTCAAAAATGACCCTTGCATGAGTGAAGTGACAAGTTTCAAATAGAAACGTGACAAACGAGCGATATTAAGTGCACATTACAATGTAAACGTACACTCAGCGGTTCCAGTTAGGCATTCTCCAGAGATTGTTGACATGATGTTTTGGTTTCCAAAAACAAACTTAAACACAATTGATTGTTTATTTAAACAACTTACCACTTATAAAATGATCGGAGCAGACTTTACTGTGTTTGGAAGGCTGATAATCCTTGCAGTTGATTCTCGCAAGCCATAGATTTCTCCTTTGTATGCTGAGTTTCTTTGTTTGCTCCCGTAGTGGGAATTCCATTAAAGCTCCGCTTGACTTCATCATCTGACCTATTACGACAGCCATGAATACAACAGGTGTGCACCATTGCTAGCTTTAAATAGTAGTAATGTAACTATAAATGTAAATAATATATAAATGAATGTAACTCGCGCACAACAATGTGTGCTCAGTGACCCGTACGGTAAGCTAGCCCTCCAAGATGGCCGCCACCAGGGAATCCCCGACTCTGTGACGTCATGTGAAAACTATCTATTTGCAAAAATTGAGGTTAGCAGGCTTAGAGAACAACGCTTACCTGCTTCCACCAGGATTGTTCACTGACGTACGGAAGTACACGAAGCCCTCGTCTTTACCTGACTTCGGCCCACATGATCTGTATACCTATGTCGTTAAAAACCCATCGCCATACACAGGTATTGATCTGAAAGCGTATAAGAGTTTGGATGCCTACAAATATTTTGTGTCAGGCTGGGTAACATGCCTACATCAGCGGGTCGTCCCTGGAGCTGGTGGTCGCCATCTGATTACAGCTAAGGTTTGTTCACATTTTCATTTACTTTCGGTCCTCAGGATAAACAAAATGTTATTAAATGTCATTAAAATAACTTCTTAGTCTGTTGAGACATGGCCCGTTATAAATTTGCTGTTACCAGGCAATGACCAAGAACTGTATTATTAGGGTCGGTGTCTGTGTTGTAGCAGTGTACTAGCAGCTAGCTGTTAGCACTGGCTAATGTCAACAGCATAGTAGCTGGTATGTTACTGTAGCAGTGTTTACGTTCAGTCATTTGGATGACTGTTAAAACCTTTCAGTCTCAAGTTTTTTCTTTACTGTATTTACTAGTTTACTGTAATTATGATCCGGCAGCTTAATTTGAGGGGGAGCAAGCCGGAGCGCGCTCCGGAACCTTGGCTGGAGCACTCCGGGAGCAAACCGGAGCGTGCTGCTTAATTTGAGGGGGAGCAAGCCGGAGCGTGCTGCTTAATTTGAGGGGGAGCAAGCCGGAGCGTGCTGCTTAATTTGAGGGGGAGCAAGCCGGAGCGTGCTGCTTAATTTGAGGGGGAGCAAGCCGGAGCGCACTCCGGAACCTTGGCTGGAGCACTCCGGGAGCAAGCCGGAGCGTGCTGCTTAATTTGAGGGGGAGCAAGCCGGAGTGCGCTGCTTAATTTGAGGGGGAGCAAGCCGGCGCGTGCTCTGGAACCTCGGCCGGAGCACTCTGGGAGCAAGCCGGAGCGTGCTGCTTAATTTGAGGGGGAGCAAGCCGGAGCGCACTCCGGCAGCTATTTACACTGGATCCGGTGTAAATAGCTGCCGGATCATAATTAAAGTAAACTAGTAAATCCAGTAAAGGAAAAACTTGAGACTGAAAGGTTTTAACAGTCATCCAAATGACTGAACGTAAACATTGCTACAGTAACATACTAGCTACTATGTTGTTGACTAGCTAGCTTGACCTTCAAAATGGCGGACACCGGGGCATCACGTGACCCTGTGACGTCAGGTGAAAAACCTCAATACCGGTACTGTAGCGGTATAACTGTATCGGTACGAAACCTACAAATGTATGGGTTTCGTACCCAGGCCTGGCGCCAGGAACAGTTTACTAAGGGGGCAATTAGAAATCGCAAGGGGCCAAATATTTTTCATATAGTGTGTAGTAGTGATGGCGGTCTGACAGCGTGTTTCAAACAATTAACTGCGCCAACCACAAAACCACGGCCCCGAAGGTTGCTTTAGTCCGGGAAAATCATGTGACATATTACCAGGGCAGTTGCACTTTATCAACACCCGTGCCCACCTGTTACCCCTCCCCTCCAATTTTCTCACAGACGCGCAGTACAACCGGAAAGATGCCAAACATAAAACAACACACACAAACCTACAGGCAAGTCCTTTACATTTAAAATACATACAAATAGCTCCGCGGCATGAAAACAAAACGTCAATGCAAGTCTAAGGTACTTGGCTCGGTGACCAAAATCATAATTTAAAAAAATCAACAGACCCCGCGGCTGCACCAGTAATAGCCTTCCTGACTCGCACCGAGTCAACGCTAACCACTTAATCCGCGATCCCAGTTTAGGCATGTAGGGGACTAAACACTCTGAAGTGATGAATCCCCCCCCCGCGCTGCATGGGGGGTGACGTCAACAACACATATTCTTACGCTATTTGCGCACAAAGCGGACCATATATGAACACATACACCAACATAAACGGAGATAAACTTGGCCTACAGAGAAAGAAAATGGATTCACAATATTGTGATTGAATTCGTTTAATTCGGTGGGGGAAAGACTACTCCCGTAAACTGACTGCATATTACAGGATATTGCAGAGACAGTGCACTTGTAAGTGTCATAACCAATCAGATTTGTTCTACCGTGCCAGTTTTAGTAGTGATTTATGTGAAATGTATTTTTGTGCAATGCGCAACCACTTAATATTTCGTATTTGAAAATGCAAATTATTAATACGTCTATAATACATTATATTTTCATAAGAAAACAATTAAGTGATCTGAGTCTCTGTTGAGGGGGCGGGGCTGTAGTCACGAGGGGGCGACGCCCCCTTTCGCCCCCCCCCCCCCCCCCCCCCCCCACGGCGCCGGGTCCATTCATATCGGTACTGTAGCGCTTCGCTGTCGTGTGGACAGATGAAGTGGCTCTGTATCGATACAAATATAATGCGCATGCGCAAAGTCACACACCAATCGATGTCTTCGCTGAATAGACCCCTTCGCATGTTTGTAAACAAACCGACCGTTGCCAGGATGCGCGTGCAGCCTGGACTCAGAAACAATGGCGCTGCCCATAGACCGGCATTATAAGCTGTCAGATTATGCCAAACAATTGTCGTTACAAGATCGAGAATGCTACATAAATAAGTTAACTCTAACAAGTGGACATCGCCTACCGGATCCGCATTTAATTAAAGAGTGGACAGACGATGTTAGTAAGTTCCCTGGTATACAATGGCCAGATATACAGTATACTCGTACCTTATTGACAAGACTTCAGTGTACACCCACGAAAAACTTCGTGCCTACAAGTCTTTAGACGCATATGATTGTTATGTGCGGGCATGTACAACTTGATTAACAATGGGACATTCATATTCATTTTGTTTTAATCAAATTATGCCAGTGATGTGATGGCAATGTGGCTTTAGCTACAACAGCAAATACCAACACTAAACAGCAATTTGCAGGAGGTAATGGCATGAAAGGAACAGGGTTCGTACGGGTGCTTGAAATCCTTGAAAATGCTTGGATTTCAATGTCCTGATTTCAAGGTTTGAAAAACTCTTGAATTTTGGGTCAAGTGCTTGTAAATGCTTGAAATTGTTAGCATATTTCTCGGAAGTCTGACTCAATAGACCACCATTAAATGGAAAGAAATAAAATAAGTCGGATTAAAATCACGCCTACACAGCTCACTCTGGGCTTCACGTGAACTTTTGTTTGTGATCTGTCACCGTATCGATAGTTGTCATGTTGTGCATAGACTGTGTCACGTCGCCCCCAAGAGGACACAGGATTTTTTTCTAGAAAAATTTAGTATGAGGGCGCTCACCATGGCGAGGGAGCGAAGCGACGAGGGGGGGGAGATGGTGCCGGTTGTCCCCCCTTCTCCGCCGTGCAAAGCCTTTGAAAAATTGAGGCTACAATGGGACATTCTGAGGCTATCTGAGAGGGAAATTGTAACAAATTGACTGTCAACATTGAAAAGAAAGAAGTAATCTTCTGCCCCGGACAGTCTTTGGCTTTCTTCCGCTTCGTGCCGCGGGATGACATCTTTAAATGCCCAAGTGTCAACAAAAACAACTCGCGAACTACTTCTGTCAAAAGCTCCCGCGCCGGTGGGTGAAAGGTCATTCAGTCTCGAGAAATCTCGCTCTACAAGTCAGCTGACCTTGTATGTAACCCATGTCAAATCTCGCGAGAGCAGCCGCGACAAGTAAACAACTAAACATGGCGCCTCAGTCTGGAAACCGCCAATTCGGATCGTTTTTGCACCGTCTGGCGGTGTATCTACTATGATTGGAATATTTTTGGAGTAATTATAACGTATTTGATGATCAGACACATTGTCACGTGGTGTTGCTGGGATGTTTTCACGGAGAAAAGATCGTTTTGAGAGATTGCATGTTGTGCAGTAGCATACAAGTGCATGGCCTAAGTGTGACTTGGGGTTCAATCGGCATTTCGGTAAGGGGGTGCACGCCGAGAGTAAGAGGGCGCAGCGCCCCTGTTCCCCGGTTTAGACGAAAGCCTGGGACAGTTGACCAACATGCCGGGAGGTTGTCGTTTCAACGAACGTTGGCTGGTAAATGAAAAGTATAAACTCTGGATAAAACGTGGACCAAATCCACGCATAGCCTGCTGCAAAGTATGCAAAAAAGACATCCAGATTTTCGCAATGGGAGAGTCAGCGCTCTCTAGTCACATGAAAGGTAAGTCACAGAGATGATTAACCCTACACCATGATTTGTTTGCTAAGCGTTAGCTACATGTTACACCTAAACATAGAAGCACTAAATGTGATTTTAGTGCTAGGATTACATGTCAGTTTTGGACAGTTGTTATCGGCAATGTAAAGAACAATGCCAGCGTTTCTCAACGGTAAATTAATGTAATTAAGAACTTCCCGCACCTGAAAATTTAAGCACAGCTGACGTTAGCACATAACATAGCTAACGCATTTATACAGTGTGTGTTATAGCCCAGTTGCAAGGTTGTGACTGACTAAAAAAAAAATTGACGTTTATATTTTCATGTGTTTTGTAGTCGGATTTTGTTTTAGCTGGTAATAGGTGGATGTGTTTTGATTAAAAGTATTACCCTTCATAATGTATGTTTGTAGACAATTTACTGCCTATAGCCAACTGCTGTCCACTCTAGAAGGCAATGTTTAGGCTGTTTGATTTGGCATGATGTGATCATTGACTGCATATATGAGGGCGCTGCATCTTCTTGCTGTAAATATTATTAACAATACCAATTTTAATGGAGGAGAGGTTACAAAGAAATGAAATGCATTTTCCCCAGAAGAACATTAGATGGATGTACCCATATTTTAAAATGATATGCATGCCTGCAGCAGTGTTTGGCACACCCCGTGGTAATTGTCATGCATCTCTTACGCTACGTTCACACTGCAAGGCTTAATGCTCAATTCCGATTTTTTTGTGAATTCCGATTTTTTTGTGAGGTCGTTCACATTAACAAATATATGCGACTTGTATGTGATCCTCAGTATGAACGAAAAGCGACCTAAAAGTGTTCCACATGCGCATTGCAGGATACGACGACGTCACACGCAGTGAGCATGGCCAGTGTTTACGGAAGTAAAACCGCCCGGTTGCAGTATGACTCATCCAATCTAGCTTGAATAGCTGTATCCCCCCAAATGGAAATCAGCTCCCTAACCTCTGCGTCCTTCCATTGAGAAGATTCAGAACCTTCACAGCCCGAAGCGTCCCTCGCATTGATGTCATGCGCAGGGGCGCAGATACGTTTTTTGAACTGGGGGGGGACAAAGCTGCCAGCAAACCAACCCCAACCCCGATATGCCTGTCAAACTTGTTGTGGGTTACTATAGCAACCAAGCTCGAGCTCGCAACCTGTGCAGTCTGCGCAGCTCAACCAACCGAATATCAGTCTTTGTTTTGTTTTATGTGAGTTGTTGCAACTATATGTATACACTGCTGTGCACCTCAATAAACCGAATGGTAATTAGTCTTTTGATTTTTCCGTGAGGTTTGCCTTATGCAAAGTGGGGGGGGGGGGACCGAACGAAGTGAATTTAAATCTGGGTGGGACAAGTCCCACCCTCTATCTGCGCCTGTGATTATGCGCCATGTTGTTGTAACTTTTTTTGAGAGACCCGCCGCCTACTTCAGCGCAGAATAGTGACGTTTGTGGCTTGTTGATGACGTGCAAGTCGGATGAATGCGACCTGGCGGTTCAGACTGAAGTCGCATATGAAAAGATCGGATAGGAATCGGAATTAGGACCACATATCCAAACGGCCTGGGTCGGATTTGAAAAAATCGGATCTGTGTCGTTCATATTGTCAATAAAAGATCGGATACAGGTCACATATGGGCGAAAAGATCGGATTTGAGTCACTTCAGCCTGCAGTGTGAACGTAGCCTTACGCTACGTTCACACTGCAAGGCTTAATGCTCAATTCCGATTTTTTTGTGAAATCTGATTTTTTTGTGAGGTCGTTCACATTAACAAATATATGCGACTTGTATGTGATCCTCAGTATGAACGAAAAGCGACCTAAAAGTGTTCCGCATGCGCACTGCAGGATACGACGACGTCACACGCAGTGAGCATGGCCAGTGTTTACGGAAGTAAAACCGCCCGGTTGCGGTATGACTCATCCAATCTAGCTTGAATAGCTGCATCCCCCCAAATGGAAATCAGCTCCCTAACCTCTGCGTCCTTCCATTGAGAAGATTCAGAACCTTCACAGCCCGAAGCGTCCCTCGCATTGATGTCATGCGCAGGGGCGCAGATACGTTTTTTGAACTGGGGGGGACAAAAAACTGGGGGGGACAAAGCTGCCAGCAAACCAACCCCAACCCCGATATGCCTGTCAAACTTGTTGTGGGTTACTATAGCAACCAAGCTCGAGCTCGCAACCTGTGCAGTCTGCGCAGCTCAACCAACCGAATATCAGTCTTTGTTTTGTTTTATGTGAGTTGTTGCAACTATGTATACACTGCTGTGCACCTCAATAAACCGAATGGTAATTAGTCTTTTGATTTTTCCGTGAGGTTTGCCTTATGCAAAGTGGGGGGGGGGACCGAACGAAGTGAATTTAAATCTGGGTGGGACAAGTCCCACCCTCTATCTGCGCCTGTGATTATGCGCCATGTTGTTGTAACTTTTTTTGAGAGACCCGCCGCCTACTTCAGCGCAGAATAGTGACGTTTGTGGCTTGTTGATGACGTGCAAGTCGGATGAATGCGACCTGGCGGTTCAGACTGAAGTCGCATATGAAAAGATCGGATAGGAATCGGAATTAGGACCACATATCCAAACGGCCTGGGTCGGATTTGAAAAAATCGGATCTGTGTCGTTCATATTGTCAATAAAAGATCGGATACAGGTCACATATGGGCGAAAAGATCGGATTTGAGTCACTTCAGCCTGCAGTGTGAACGTAGCCTTACGCTACGTTCACACTGCAAGGCTTAATGCTCAATTCCGATTTTTTTGTGAAATCTGATTTTTTTGTGAGGTCGTTCACATTAACAAATATATGCGACTTGTATGTGATCCTCAGTATGAACGAAAAGCGACCTAAAAGTGTTCCGCATGCGCACTGCAGGATACGACGACGTCACACGCAGTGAGCATGGCCAGTGTTTACGGAAGTAAAACCGCCCGGTTGCGGTATGACTCATCCAATCTAGCTTGAATAGCTGCATCCCCCCAAATGGAAATCAGCTCCCTAACCTCTGCGTCCTTCCATTGAGAAGATTCAGAACCTTCACAGCCCGAAGCGTCCCTCGCATTGATGTCATGCGCAGGGGCGCAGATACGTTTTTTGAACTGGGGGGGACAAAAAACTGGGGGGGACAAAGCTGCCAGCAAACCAACCCCAACCCCGATATGCCTGTCAAACTTGTTGTTAGTAACCATAGCAACCAAGCTCGAGCTCGCAACCTGTGCAGTCTGCGCAGCTCAACCAACCGAATATCAGTCTTTGTTTTGTTTTATGTGAGTTGTTGCAACTATATGTATACACTGCTGTGCACCTCAATAAACCGAATGGTAATTAGTCTTTTGATTTTTCCGTGAGGTTTGCCTTATGCAAAGTGGGGGGGGCGGACCGAACGAAGTGAATTTAAATCTGGGTGGGACAAGTCCCACCCTCTATCTGCGCCTGTGATTATGCGCCATGTTGTTGTAACTTTTTTTGAGAGACCCGCCGCCTACTTCAGCGCAGAATAGTGACGTTTGTGGCTTGTTGATGACGTGCAAGTCGGATGAATGCGACCTGGCGGTTCAGACTGAAGTCGCATATGAAAAGAGCGGATAGGAATCGGAATTAGGACCACATATCCAAACGGCCTGGGTCGGATTTGAAAAAATCGGATCTGTGTCGTTCATATTGTCAATAAAAGATCGGATACAGGTCACATATGGGCGAAAAGATCGGATTTGAGTCACTTCAGCCTGCAGTGTGAACGTAGCCTTATTGTCTTATTGCTGTAAAGAGATAAAATGTTTTAGAAGTCATAGTTAAGGGTGATTTTTACTTTTAACAGTGTGGGCCCTAGTTGATATAAGATCTTTTTAGCATCTTACTGATACTTGAGAGTAAACAGTTTGAAATATAATTTTCCTTGTTTTTTGATGTTAGGAAAAAAGCATCAAGATCTGCTAATTGTGTTAAAAAAAGCTCCATAGTCATTATCATAGCCACAGTTATCACCTTAGTTGTCAAGCAAGTTCTGCTTACTTAAGTGACTGACATTGTCAATGTGACAATCTTCCCCTTTAATTTATCATCCTGTTAATTTGGGAAAGTTTTGTTAATAAATAAACACATGAAATGGCCATTTTGAGGGTGCATGAATTTGTATCGCATTATGCAATTTACAGCTTCTTAAAGGAGAAATATGGTCTAAATCAGTCCATAGCTCTGCTGTTCGAGGTCACAAAGAGCTGTCAGTAAGAAAAAGAATGAGTAAAATTTTCTACACCATACACCAAATACAGAATCAGCGGCCAACTAATGAAATGGGGCGCAGTAGCTCATTTTCTATGCCCCGTTCAGTTAATGTTAGCTGCCGGTTCGATATTCGGCCTAGGTTGTATCAGATTTTCTAGTTCTTTTTCCTACAGGCAGAACTCAGTGACCTCAAACAAACAAAGGGCTATGGATTGAATCACACGAGATTTCTCCTACTGGAAAAACTGAAAAATTGATCTTGAAAGTCCTTAAAAAGTGCTTGAATTTGATTGTAAAAAATGTGTATGAACCCTGAAGGAATGATAGTGTAAAGAGCGCAGCTAAGAGAAATCAGAGCTGCGTAAAAAGCGAGAGGCAGAGAGCAGAAATGAAACTGAACGGGGCGGGAGCTAGGTTAGAGCAGTCAACGTAAGTTGGCATTTAGAGTGAGGGCACACAATTTTACCTTTCCATCCTTGCTTTAAAATTGTGATTTTCGGCATACACAAATAATGATGGCACAAAATCTGGACTGCTTGAGTCAAGCGAGACCTCTCCTACAAACAAAATTGCATGCAAAGCTAAGTTAACATGCTAACAATATTCATTACATTGTGTAACTATGACCCAGCTAATCAGACAAACGTTATCAAAGTATTTTGCTACATCAATAAACAAAGACTAGAAAGAATAAAAAAGATTTAATAAATAGCCTGATCTTACCTGTGATGAAGTGGGCGCTGCAAACCCGCGCATTTTTGATAGTGCTTGCATCCCAGTCTACACGTTTGATGGCTTGTAGCCATAGACGTCGGCGATTTTTTGTTTTGTTTTTTTTGGAATGGGTGAGATCCTGCTGGAATTCTGTACATTTTAACCCCATCACTGCTACGATTCTGACACCCGACAACACAACAACTAGGCATCGCTGAGTCTTTTTTGAGTCCAGGCTGCGCGCGCAATTTCCGCTTACGTATGAATGACATTTACTGCGAAGGGGTCTATAAAATAGTGAAGAACGGAGATTCATTTTCTTTTTCTTTCTCAACTGCCTCGCGCGTTTTGTATGATTCGACTGAATAAATGACCACCAGAAATACAGACTGTACACTGACAACAAAAAGCACACACGTTGTTTCATCCACCATATTCTCGGAAGGAAGTTACTCAGTAACCATGGAAACATTTCGTGCACTCGCATTTCAACTACCGTGAAGGAAAACCGCAAACATTTCTCGCTAGTGTGGACAGATGCACTAAACTGTACCGGTATACTTTGTATCGATACAGTTATACCACTATCATACCTGTGTGTGTGTGTGTGTGTGTGTGTGTGTGTGTGTATATATATATATATATATATATGAACACAGCATAATGTGTGTATGAGAATATGGCGGATGAAACAACGTGTGTGTGCTTTTTGTTGTCAATGTACAGTCTGTATTTCTGGTGGTCATTTATTCAGTCGAATCGTATAAAACGCGCGAGGCAGTTGAGAAAGAAACAAACGAATCTCCGTTCTTCACTATTTTATTCAGCGAAGACATCGATTGAGGTGTGTGACTTTGCGCATTATATTTGTATTGATACAGAGCCGCTTCATCTGTCCACACTACAGTGAAGCGCTACAGTACCGATACTGTACCGGTACGAAACCCATACATTTGTGGGTTTCGTACTGATACAGTTATACCGCTACAGTACTGGTATAGTTGCTAGTGTGGACAGGTGTTGCGGTACGAAAGTAGTTTCGTATCGGTACAAAATCCCTAGTGTGGACAGGGTATAATTTGCATACTCATTGAATAGTCATGATTTTCATATCAACACAAGTAACATGAGCGATGAGTTTCTGAAGATGATTAGGATAAAATGGTCAAGTCAACTTTATTGTCAAATATGCTATACATGCTCGACATACAGCACAGATGAAATTTCAGTCCTCTCTGACCCATGGTGCAAACTGGCAATGCAATAAATAAAAATAGAATAATTGGAAAAAAAAAAAACAATATAAACAGTATAAACACTCTAGATAGGAACTAGACATAGACTAAACACTCAAACAATATAAACAGTATAAACACTAGATAAGAACTACACACAGACCAAACACTCAGGCAATATAAACAGTGTAAACACTCTAGATAGGAACTAGACGTAGACTAAACATATATATATACACACACACACACACACTCATAAATTGGTTCAAATAACCAAACAGTCAAGGGCACTTGAGGTATAGCAGGTAAACATGAAATAAGCAGTATAAACAAACTAGCAGCTGTTAAGATGAGGTAGTGCGGAATAGTGCGAATGAGAGATGAGGTAGTGCAAATGAGAGATGAGGTAGTGCGGAATAGTGCAAATGAGTGTCTTATTGGAATAAAAATAACACAATTGCAACCAAATATTCAGCACCCCAAAGATTTTAAGGCCACCCATTTTTTTTATCTTTAGGTTCAGATAGCGGGCTCAGAGATCGGGCGTCTTCTGAGCAGCGTCTTTTATATCATTTTGTAATATAATTTTATAATAATTTGTTTCTTATTTATATCTATTAATATGATTATCGTATTGTTTTTAGTGTAAATAGTTTTTATAGTTTATACCTTAGTTTTTTGCCTTTTTGGTGGCAATCTTTCAATCATTCTTTAGTTGACATTCAAGGAATAAATTGCAAAAAACAAGCTGGAGGTTTTTATTTTAAATATTGAACTCAACACTTACCTCAACCAATACTAAAATGAAATAAATAGTATAATGTAACAAAATAATACTAAAATAAAATATCATAGTTAGATGTAAGAAACCACTTAAGGTAACACCAAGGCAACTAACAATAATGAAAAAGCATTACCCTAATTGGTGCAAAGCCTGCATGCCCTATCAGAACATCTAATTCTGCGTGGCTTCCTGAAAAAAAAAAAACTCAAGTGCCCTATCGTAAGGGAAATCATTGCTGAAGCGGGATAAACAGGATAATGCAATAAGGGTGGTTCCTCGCGTCAAGCTGCTGCTGTATGCATCAAAATTGGTTTATAGCCTGACTCAGGGATGTCCGTTTCCTGTAAGCCAAGAAGGCTATGATAAAGCTCATCACGAGCACAACGTAGGCTACCTTTTAAAATAAGGGGTCGGAAGGCAAATTGGGAAGGCTGCGTTATTTTTAATTAGCCTAACAGGCCTAATTGCAGTCCGGGTATATGCGCACCGGCAGGCCTGTGGACACGCCTCTCCGTCTCTCACTCTGTGTGTGCACGCGCGTGAACGAGAAGAAAGAGTACTATGAATGAATGGAACGATATGCAACGGAATTTTTTTTTTTTTTTCAAAATCGCAAGTCTGATTGTGTGGCGATAGGAATCCATTGTATGGCGCTGCGCCACACAATGGTCTATGTATGGGAAACCCTGAAAGTCGATTTATTATGAGAAAAATATGAGTGTGGCTTTATCTCAGTAATGAGCCAGGTAGGCTGTATCTAGGCAGTGAGAAGCTGGTAACTGGAGTGTTTTCGATATACATTTGAGTGATATCTTGACTGCCTTCACATGGCTAAGAGCAGCATGCGATACACTAATGCAATCATGCGCACCGTTTTTGAGTGTGAGCGAGGTTACCTACTTGTGTCTGTTGGCTCTAACAGGTGACCTAGTTGAGCTGTATATTAAGTTCCTCCTTACAAGTTTTTCTTTGGATAAATGGACAGTAGTTAACGCCTATGAATCGGTCAGGGCAATAACCATTCATATCAATAATGTTCAGTTATAGCAAGAATTAATAAGACACTAGTAAAATAACATGCAGGCTAGCATGTAGTTAGATGGACAGATGATTTGTGATGACACAGGCTCGCCCAGGTGAGCCAAAAATACACCAATGTATCACACAAATTCAAAAGCATATTTTATTCCTAAACCTTTCAACAGCCTGGTCCTATGTGCAAATACATGTTTTTAGAACAGTACAATTTTACAAAGTCAAAGTATTCAGCAGCACAATATTAATTTACACACTTACTCAACTAAGTCATAAATACTATTTTCATGAACAAATGCCTCTTGTGGACCCACCACCCACAGGAGGTGCTGTAAAGGTTTGGTGCATTGTGGATCGGGTGGCAGCCAAAGGCGGAGGCCCTGGTGTACTGATCCCCAACTGACAACTGGCTTTTGGGACGTGGAATGTCACCTCTCTGGTGGGGAAGGAGCCTGAGCTTGTGTGTGAGGTTGAGCGGTACCAACTAGATATAGTTGGGCTCACCTCAACGCATAGCTTGGGCTCTAGAACCAATTTCCTGGAGAGGGGTTGGACTCTGTTCCATGCTGGAGTTACCAAGGGTGAGCGGTGCCGGGCAGGGGTGGGGCTATTGGTAGCCTCCCAGTTCAGTGCATTAACATTTGTGGATGCAGTAATGAACTGCTTTCACAGACGATGGTTTTCTGAAGTGTTCCTGAGCCCATACAGTGATTTCCACTACAGACATGTGTCTGCTTTTAACACAGTGTTGCCTGAGGGCCTGAAGATCACAGGCATCCAATGCCAGTTTTCCGCCTTGTCTCTTGCATACAGAGATTTCTCTAGATTCTCTGAGTCTTTTAATCACATCAACCACAGATGATGTGATTCTTTGCAATTTTACATTAAGGAACATTCTTCTTAAATTGTTGCACTGTTTGCCCACGCAGTCTTTCACAGAGCAGTGAACCCATCCCCCATCTTTACTTCTGAGAGACTCTGCCTCTCTGAGGCCCTGTCCACACGGCAACGGATTCAGGTGAATCCGATACAATTGTTTATCGTTTCAGCCTGGCGTCCACACGACACCGGCGTTTTGGGTGCCCCAAAACGCAATCTTTTGAGAACGGGTTCCAGAGTGGAAAGATCTGGCAACGTTGCCATTGTGAAGTCGTCTGGATGAGTAGAACGGATTTGTTTACGATGACGTCACAACCACATGACTGTGAGTGCTTCACGCCGGGTAGAAGTGTAACGAACTCGATGCGAGTTGTCAACAAATCCTATAACTTGGTTCATGAAACACGCTTACAAAATATTTTCACTGTGAATATTTGTGTAATGGTGCAAAGTGTGAGAGAGAGAGAGAGAGAGAGAGAGAGAGAATAGCCCTTAGGGCAGAGTCAATCCCGCCAGCAAAAATAGGGAAAAAAAGGAGCGATCTCACCTCTTCAGATGTTGGTTTAAGTCCTACAATACATTCCTCAAAAAGGGCGTAGAAGAACAAATTAATCCATCAACGTGTAGCATTCAATTTATTCCGGACCATTAAAGACGCCGCCTTCCGCATAGAATCATACGTCATCCTCGCCGCCATATTGGATGGGTCAAAGCGGAGAATAAAGATGCCTCATTCATGTGCTGCTTTTAACTGTACCAACAGGTTTGCCGTCCAAACGAGATCACATGGGATTACCTTTCACAGGTGAGACTGGAAAAATACTTTTCATTGTATTTGGTCATTATAATGTAATTTTACGAACAGATTTTCCTGACTTTGTGGCTAACATGAAGGCTCGCGCATAATAGTTAATGCGCATGCGTCCTTACTTCTTCTATTGTTCTGGTGTCTCCGAAGGGACCGTCTTACAGCGCCCCTAGAGGTGTGGCATGTGTATTGCATCGTTTTCAGCAAGCGTTGCGTTGCCATATGGACCTGATATTTTACTGATCGTTGCCCATGTGGACGCGATATTTTTTTAAATAACATCTTGTTGCCGTTGTCGTGTGGATGTAGCCCGAGATCATCTTTTTATACCCAATCATGTTACGGACCTGTTGCCAATTAACCAACTTTTTTTTTTTTTTTTTTAGCATTACACAACTTTTTTTTTCAGTCTTTTGTTGCCCCTCTCCCAACTTTTCTGAAATGTGCTGACATCAAATTCAAAATGCGCACACATTTTTCAAAAAAACATTACAATTTCTCAGTTTCAACATTTGAGATGTTGCCTTTGTACTATTTTCAATAAAATTATAGGGTTTCCATGATTTGCAGGTCTTCACATTCTGTTTTTATTTATGTTTTACACAAGTGTCCCAGCTTTTTTGGAATTGGGGTTGTTACTGTTGTCATTGTGAGTAATGTATGAATTAAACTTTACCATAAGTATGCACTAGGGTTGGGCGGTATTACGGTAAGAAGGTATCCCGAGGTATCCAAAAGTACCAACGGTATCAGTCTCATTACCGTCATTTTAAAAAAATATATAATATCTAAATAAATATGGAGTACATGAGGTCATAATATAAAATAATAAATTGAAGATCATCCCGAATAACTGTGTGATCGTATTTTCACTAATTCTATCAATTTCCTAAAGAAGTTTTCATCGCGTGCAGGGTTGTTTATGTCGTTACCATGGCAACCCTGCGTGACATTTGGAGTCTGACAGAAAGCTTCGCAAGAGACTGAGACCGGGGGTGTCATGGCTCAGATGGCTAAGGCACCGTACCATAAATCCGGGGACCCGGGTTCGATTCCGACCCGAGGTTATTTCCCGATCCCGTCTCTCTCTCCCCCGCTCATTTCCTGTCTCTCTATACTGTCCTATCTAAAAAAAAAAAAGAGACTGAGACCGCGGTTGAAAGATGGCAAGTCAAGATAACGAGTTAGTGGCAAAAAAAAATACAACATCGGCAGTGTGGCAGTATTTTGGTTTCAAACCAAACGAAAAATCTAATATGTCCCCTAAGGCACACCATAGCCTGGGGTACTCCACTTCCACGAGATCTCTCCAATGAGTTGTGTTTTGAGTAGGTTACATGAGTAACAACAAGGTAAAATAATATAACGTATGACATTTGGGATGTGGGTAATAAACGTTTGAAATGTCCTCTACTGAAGAAACGGAAGAAAACATCGTAGCGTAAACTGTTAGGTTTCTGGTGGGAATTAGCAATGCGCTTGCTATCTTTGTTGGGTGTGTTAAACCGTATGGATTTAAGTGGAATAATTGTAAGGAGTTATGTGATCAAGACAACGTTTTAAGCAAGGGAAGGCCATTTGATTATTAATTTCCCCGCCATGGCATGACGTGGGCCCATATGATTTTGCCTTGTGCAGCTATCACGCATTTGAATTAGGTTCGCCTCATTTGCGCTGAAGAATATGGTTTATCGCGCAATCTAAACGGACTTGGGTGTTGGTTGATTCTTTTTCTTTTTTTTTATTTCCCATGCTTGAAAGGGTATGATCCTGCTCATCGTGTACTTTTTGTTTTGATGGAGTAGGTGAAATAGTGCTGCAAATGCGTTTCAACGCAGACATGTGTAAACAACAGTTGAATGCTATTTTCAAGATGAAGGAAGAGTTGCGTGATGCTTTGAAATATCTCTTAATCCATTCATCAATGCACAAAATTCGCTTTGCTGCTTAATCCATACCACAATGCACACAATTCGCTATGCTGCTTTTAAATAGTACATTTGAGGCATAGGCGCACGTTACACAGTAGGCCGAAACAAAATATAATTTTTTTCTCGGTAATACCGTATACCCCGGGAAAACACAGAGACAGTTTAAAGGTATCAAAATTTGGATACCGCCCAACCCTAGTATGCACGTAAATGAAAAACAAGCTTTATATATGGCTTTCCGCTATCTGTGGTTTCTGCTATCTCTGTTAGATCTTGGAAGGTATTCCCTGCTGATACGGTAGTCCAGCTGCATATTAAAATAGAATTTTTCTATTTTTATAGTATCGTTTCTATCAGGAATGCAGATACAAGCAGTTGATAGTAAGTAGAGGTGGGAAGTAGAATTGAAGGAAATGGTTACAGACAGGATCACTTACCTTTATTACTTGTAAATATAGTCAAGAAGAGCATTTAAAACAAAGACCAAAGAATTGCCGAGGTGGAACAAACAGTAGTGGTCAGTGACTGGTTTGTCGGGAACATAGCCTCACACAAGTGCAACTCAGTCAGACTTTACACACTGGTGGTGAATTGACTGCTCTCCCTGAGTGACATGCTCTTTCTTAACTTGTATAACCAGCAGCTGTGATGTCAGCTGAGGAGCCATGTTGAGTGCAGTTGTAAATATCTCCCCCCAAGAGTCGCTAGATTTTCTTTACTAAGCTTTTTTTTTAAATTAAAATAAATAAAGGCTTTGCAGTTCTTGTGTACACGTCATTGAGACCATAGGCTGTCCCATTACTAATTTTAGGCTTCGAAGGTGTGACCGTGAGCACCCTTAATGTGTTCTTTTTCACTACGTTCAGACTGCAACCTGAAACGACCCATATCCGATTTGTTGTGAAATCCGATTTTTTTGTTAGGCCGTTCACATTACCAATTATATGAGACTTGTATGCGATCTCCAATATGAACGGAAAACGACCCAAAAGTGTCCCGCATGCTAGCCTGGGCCCGCCCATCCTAAGCGTGACGCAACACGAGGGCCTGTTGCGAGCTTAGTCTGGCCAGGCAAGCTATCTACAGCTCTTCCAAGCTCCCGAAAAATCGGGAACCAGTCAACTTTGAGCATCTCCAACGGCCCTGGGTAGAGGCGTGTTCAAGGCACTGACGTAGTAGAACTGCGACCGGAAGCCATAGATTGTTTACAGAATCTATGCCGGAAGCGCTTCATTCACGCTTCCGCATCTATTATGCATAGATGCTGTATTGAAAGCATTCAACGGGAAGTTCTCATTGAAAACGGAGCAAAGAGCAGCCCTGGAGGTATTTATTGAAAGGAAGGACGTTTTCGCCTTGCTCCCGACCGGCTTCGGTAAGAGTTGAATCTACCAGTTAGCCCCGTCGCGTCGCATACGTCAGAGGAAAGAGTGATGTGATTGGTTTAAGCTTCGTCACAGCCTTTTCTGGCTTCGACCAGTAGCAAACTGAGGCATTTCAGGGAGGCGGGTCAACCACGGGCTCTGGGAAACGGTTGGGCTTAATATCTTGGCCAGACCAATAGCTCGGAGAGCTTTGAAGTCGCGTTAGCCAGGCTACCCGCATGCACAAACTGACACGTAATAAGCACATCTACGTAATACGTAAAAAAAAAAAAAGCGCACTCTTCATGTTTAATGATTTCTTTTTTTGTTGTTGTTTAATTATCTGGTTAGTGTTAAAGTGGAGGTCTCGTGTGTGTTTTTGTTTCTGAACTGAAATGAAAACGTGTAGCCTGGTAACGAGGGTTGACTCCTAAATGTCTCTCTAATTTCTATATAAGTGCACTACATGTTACTAGGAAGTAATGGATTTTTAAACTCTATATAGTGCACTCGAGCTTCAGTAGGCAGTCATTTGGGATACGGCCGCTGTATTACCAAACTCTTAATTCAGGCTTAATAATTTGCACATATTTATTTCGTTATATTAATAAACTTTTTCTACATTTTTATAAATATTTATTTAGATTGTTTATAGCCAGCTGAATTCTGCAACTTCTCTCAGCGCTGGCTCAAGGTGCAGAAACACCAGTGCAGTTTGCTATGGAGATGAGGCGAGACCTGGCGATGTGGTTTTTGTGGCGGCGGCGGAACTCGCACAATAATCTGATTAACAGCAGACTAATGAGACCGAAGGTGTCAAATTACTGGAAATTTCCAGAACAATCTTATCTTGTAATACAGGATGGTTTAAGTTATAAATCAGTTATAGAAACTGTTTTATTTAATCAGGCTAACAGCTCAACATCCAGGTCCCTACCAAATCCACCATTAGCTTGATCAATTCTATAAAAAAGTCTATTTAAATTCTGAAAACTGTACAAATGTTGTTTTCCACCAAAGAGGCGGGATTAGCCAACGCAGAATAGTGACGTTTGTCTCTTGTTGACGTGTAGGTCGCATGAATGCGACCTGTCCGGTCAGACTGCAGTCGCATGTGAAAATATCGGATATGCATCGGAATTAGGACCACATATCCAAGCGGCCTGGGTCGCATGTGAAAAAATCGGATCTGTATCGTTCAGATTGTCAATAACAAATCGGACACAGGTCGCATATGGGCAAAAAAATCGGATATGGGTCATTTCAGGGTACAGTCTGAACGTAGTCTTTTTTTTTTTTTTAAGTCTGCATCAAAGCAGACTTGGCAGCAGTCTCGAACCCAGAGTTAAAGTAGATGACCCCAACTAGGGCTGGGTAAAAAAATTGATTTTGGATCGATTTAATTTAAATTTCGCACTATCGATTCACAGGGCATGAGATCGAGCTTTTTTTTTTTTCCCCCCCCACAACACAATCTCGTGTGTTGTGTGATTTTCCTCCCTTAGCCATCTTGTGCGTGATGACGCAGCTGCGCAGTCGTACGTCGTGACGTTCAAGCACGCACACAAAATGGCTGAGGCCTGAGGCAGGGAAAACACCGCTCGGCAACTTAGATTTTGATTTAAAAAAAAATTTCCAGTATGTAATGCCAATTGTACATGCCTGTTCTTTAATTCAAAATCACCATCTTGATCTTCAAATTGACCATATGGTATCTGTATTACATTACACAACATCCTGTCCAGATAAAACCTAGTTAGTACACACAACAGTTGAAAGGGAAGTGATAAGTGATGTTGAATGTTGCCTGCTTAATATGCAAGAGCTCCTGCGACCATGATAACATCAGAAGAAAGCTTCAGAGAATTGTATGATGGAACTTTTTTCTGGTTTGCACTTCATTGTAAAGGATTAGAGTATTCAAAGACATGAATAGCTAAAATGCAGAAATATAATACTGTAGAGCTCGTTTATATTAAAAGGTGCATTGATTTTTTTTTTTTAAATCATCAAATGTGAATTGATTAAAAACAAGTCTCTTGTCCCATAGTAATCATTTTCACCTGGTAGTCCACCAAGAAGGGGAATTTATTTCCAAATAAATTGCAACTTTTTGCTGATAAAATTAATGGTTTTGGGGTAAAAAAAAAAAAATCATTAGCTCCCGCCCCCTGGGCCCCGACCGGGGCTCTGCCAGGGAAATCGATAAATCACACGGGATAAAGAACTGTTTCCGATGGGCATGGCTCGATAGTAGCGTTACTGTGCAGATAGGGACACAAACTGTGACGACGTGCGTGACGGAACATATCTGAAAAGTGGACGTGCCGGGAAAGGTTCTGTGTATTCTGTGCTCAGATGTGATCAATTATGGAAACAGAGGAGCTAGAAACATCCAGGAGCACATCAAAACAAAAAAGCACAAAGGTACGTTTTACTTAAATTGTCAAAGATAGAGTCAGGAGGAATCTAATGTATCGTTACGGTTACCAACATTCTCATATATATATTAGGGGTGTGCAAAAATATCGATACGGCGATATATCGCGATACTTTGTCTTCCGATTCAATATCGATACTCAGAATTTGAATATCGATATTTTTTCAAATAATAAAATCATGTTTCAGACGGGTTGTAAATCCAGTACGACTTCTGCACCTCCGCTCCGCGAGGTGTCGCTGTGCCGCTACCTCACTGCAAGGCACTCTTCGTCTTCTCTTTTTTCCCCGGCGGTTGCAGTGAGGGAAAAAAAACCAAGCAAGCATGGCTGTTAACATAAACCTAGAGACGCCGCCGAACTTTAAGGCAGATGTTTGGAGGCACTTTGGATTCCAAAGGAAAGGAGAAAAAACAGTGAGCCGGACAAAGAGAATGCACTTTGCAAAACCTGTTTCGCTCCAATTAAATTAAGATGCTCCAATTAAGATGCCCACTGCACCAGAGTTCGAATTATAAATTTGACCCTATGGGGGTCTCTATTTAAAAAAAAAAAAGCAATGCATACTCGCTCTCCTGGACCAGCGCACTTTTGCGCACTGCAGTGCACAGCTTTCACACACAGGCGCGCGCATGCACGCACACACACGGTGTTGCATATATATATATATATATATATATATATATATATATATATATATATATATATGTGTATGTATATATATATATATATATATATATATATATATATATATATATATATATATATATTGTTAAACAAAGGAAGATCGTTGTGAGATAGAGGACAAGTCTTCTTCGGACTTAACTTCACATTTGATTTCGCAGGCTGCAAATTTCAGTTTGCGCGCATAATGGTGTGGTGGTGAAGTACAGCCGTACATGTTGCGGTTTAATAACACGTTCAATACAAAGTTATGGCTGCATGGTGATCGGAAATGAAACGAGTTTTATTTATATGGTGATATAGGCTATTCAAGCTTATTATGGTGATATATGACGTATTTGAGAGACTTCCACAGAAAATTAAGTTTGCTTCTTTCATGGGAGCCTGAGGGAATGGGAGCTCAGCTCCCATTGGCTCCCACGTAATTCGAACTATGCACTGCACTTTTCAATGTGTTTCAGACAGTGTGTTGTTCCTGCAAAATAAGCACAAGTTAAATGTTCTCAGGTATATGTTCTCAAGTTTACAAAGAACAAATTGATATTAGTGTTAGCACTGAAATGTATGTGCAGTCTGCAGTGCAAGTTTTAAGTTTTCATAAAACAATTTGATTCTGCTTGTTAAGCAGCACTGATGTGTCCATGCTTACAGAAAAGTTGGTAATACTAGCACAGAAATGGGAATTTTCTGTATGTTGTAGTGAAGCAACTCTTGGTTTTGCCAGCAGTGGAATAGAGACAAATATGTCTGGCAAGAGTGTGTAGTTATGTATGTGAAATGTAATTTTACAGTGGTCAATAAATTCTGATTTTCTTCAGTGACACAGATATTGTGATGTGGTTGAAATTTCTTGCAATATATCGATTATCGCAGAATCGCTGTACCGTGATATTATCGTTATCGTGGGCAAAATATCGCCATAGTATCGTATCGTGAGGTATCTGGTGATACCCAGCCCTAATATATATATATATATATATATATATATATATATATATATATATATATATATATAATATATAAAAAGCGCACCCCCTTTGAAAACCCCCCCCCCCCCATATGCACGCTTTGTGTGCGTCATGTCTGCCCTTGGCAGACATTTCAGAGTTTTTTTTAAAATGTCCCATTCTCATCCCTGCTTTCAGTCAGGCTTTCGCAATCTGCACAGCACTGAATCTGCTCTCTTAAGAGTTGTTAATGACCACCTGCTCTCAACTGATGCTGGTCATCTCAATGTCCTTGTTCTCTTGGACCTCACAGCTGCCTTTGACACTGTACATCATGAGAGACTCATTTCCAGACTGTCGTCTTTTGGTATTACTGGCTTAGCTTTAGCCTGGTTTCAGTCATATCTAGCAAACAGGCAACAGTTTATTTCTATTGGTGTTCATAAATCATCCACTGCTACTGTTGCTCAAGGTGTGCCTCAGGGTTCTGTCCTTGGTCCCCTTCTTTTTACATTATATGTTTCTCCTATAGGCCAGATTATTCATAACCATGGCCTTAACTTTCATTGTTATGCTGATGACATTCAAATCTACATCACTATCACCCCTTCCATAGCCTCTGTTCAGCTGCTAAGGACTTGCATCACTGACTTCAAGCAATGGCTGCATAAGAACTGCCTTAAACTTAATGCTAGCAAAACAGAGGTTCTATTAGTAGGTACCAAAAGACAGGTTCTGAACTTCTCCAGTTTTACTATTGATGTTGATGGTATGTCTATTAGTCCTTCCCAAGTTATAAAAAAAAAAAACTTGGAGTTCTCTTTGACTCCAAGGTTTGAACCCCATCTTAAACTAATTACGAAGAATGCTTTCTTCCACCTCCGCAATATTGCACGTCTCCGCCCTTTTCTCTTGGAAACTGATGCCAAAATGTTGGCCAATGCGTTTATTTTTTCTCGTCTTGACTACTGCAATATTCTCTTTTATGGTCTCCCTGCCACATTTGCTCAATCGCCTGTAGTACATCCAAAACTCAGCAGCAAGAGTCCTCACACTCACCAAGCGCACTGCTCACATCACTCCTGTTTTACAGCAACTGCATTGGTTGCCAATTATTTCTCGGATCAAATACAAAATCTTGCTTTTAACCTATAAAGCTCTTCATGGTTTTGCCCCTTCCTATCTCTGTGAGCTAATTCATTTGTACTGTCCCTCCCGCTCCCTCAGATCTTGTCTGTGGACTTCTGACTGTTCCACGCTTTAAACTGGCATCTATGGGTGGCAGATCATTCAGTGTTGCTGCTCCTAAACTTTGGAACTCGTTACCACAATCGCTTTGTGACTGTTCCACTCACTCTTCCTTCAAAGCTAACTTGAAAACTTTTCTTATTACCTCACACTACTCTTCCTAGTGTGGCCTTTTTTTTTTTTGATAACTCCTGTGTAAAGCGTCCTTAGGTTTGTGAAAGGTGCTATATAAATTGAACTTATTATTTTGAAAACCCACCAGCCGCCTGATCTGGCACATTTCAATTGTGCGACAGTAACGACGTACATACCAGCGCGACAGACTAGTCCTTATCCTGTCATCTTTCCAACTCTTCTCTACCCCACGTTGATTTGAAGTTGTATGGAATAATCTCCATCACTGATGAAGCTGTCAAATCTCGAAATTAATCTAAATTGGAATGATATGGCGATCTGGCCTCTGTGTAAGGGCCAATTTATGCTGACAACCCAGTCCTCGCAGATGGCGTCTGTGAAGCGCCCCCCTCGCAGACGCTCTGCGCGCACCTCCCAAAATTTGTGACCACCGCAGACAGCCTTGCAGACAAGAGGGCTCTGATTGGTCCACTCTACATCCGCTGTACACACACTTCCGCTTCCCTACTTCCCCGGTTTGTTTTGTTTTCACGACCGTCATTTTTAAAAACACGAGCGAAGATGGAGCAGCACGAAGAGCGGTTGATCGAGGAAGTACGTACATCTATACGACTCCAGTTCAAGTCATTATAAGGACAGCGGTGTTGAATGACCTGTTGCTCAGTAACCGGAAGATAAACACTCCACTAACCACACCCACCAACTACTCCTAGCGATTTCGCGACTTCGCGCCCCCTTGCGTTGTGGCGGTGAATAACATCGCACACGCCTATACTCCCCGCTCAACGATAAATTACAACTGTCTGCGAAAAGCTATCTGCGAAAGCCTTGTCGCAAGAGCATGCAGAGGCCTTAAAGAGTTTTCAAAATGGTGGCGCTGACACTTCACGTTTGAAGTCCATACAAACTACTCAACATGGCTAAAACCCGAAAAGGCCGATAAATGTAATATATGCCAATACAAGTCACGATATAAGGTTAATAAAACCAAGAACATAGTTGAAGAACACGTTAATTAAGAAATAAAGCAAGTTTAAAAAATGACTTCGGTTCCCCTTTAAATTTGGTCACATTTGGTGTTACAGCCCTTGATTAGCAAAATTATAATTTGACAGTTTCATCAGAGTGTTTTCCTTCTGAAATCAACTCCTCTCACGATTTGTGGAGGAATTTCACCAAACTTGGCAAAAGGCTTTGTTGTATGACAGTTATACACACATTAAAATTTTGTTTAATTTGGGCAAATTTTACCAGAGTTATGCCCTCGATTTATTAACAAACTTGTAATTTGGCAGTTTCATCAATTGCTTCTGAAATCAACTTCCCTCACAATTTTTATTATCCCCTGCTGGCCAAATGGCCCAAAGGGGGATTATGTCGTGGCAATGTCGGTCCGTCCCGGGAAGGGTACTCGCCTTCCGAAATCAACAACTCTCACAAATTTGAAGGAATTTCACCAAACTTGACAGGATTCTTCGTTATATATCGGTAATACACATATTGGAATTTCGTTCAATTCAGTCACATTTTACCAGAGTTATGGCACAGTTGCCAGCGGAGGATATCGTGCTCTCAGAGCACTCTTGTTCTGTTGAGTTACCAAGATATTTCAAGAATGACTAAGAATTCTGCTAAAGACAGGATCTTTCAGCTTAACAAACACCCCCCCCCCGGTATCCTCTGCCAGGAGAGTCAAACCTGTCCATAGGTAGAGCTTTTACCATGGTGATGTGCAAAAAGAAAAACAGCACACAGAATAAGTGTTTTGCCCTATAGTCTCTGGACTTGAACCCGGTGAACAATTGGGATCTGAAGTGCAAATGAAGCTAAATGCCACTACAATTCCACTAGCTGCCTTTTGTGGAAAATCTTCAGCCTGATGTATGTGAGTTTGTTCAGAAGTCATGCCAGGTCCATGAGGTGATTTGGTTCTATGGTGGCTGTGTTCGGAGCTTGGATTGCACATGTAGTTTGTGTGGAATGGCTTCTGCATTGGATGCTGAAGTCGTGTCCTTGTTGCAAATGCTGTGGCCGTTGATGCTGTCTTTGTTGATTTTGTGGTACTGTGATGAGCATGTTTCTGTATTTGTGACCCCTCACCGAATCCAGGGACACATGTCGGCCGAAACGAATCCGAGATAATCGCAAAAGAAGCATTTTTTTCAAAATTTGTGATTTTTGTTTCTTTCCATCATGTGCAAGTTGAGATCTTGAAGAATGCAATCATTTCAGATAATAGATTGTTTTGTTGGAAAAGCATACATTTTTTGTTGCAAATTGTCTCGTTTTTGTCAGGACTGTAGCCTGCTGGGGGGTGTGGGTAAATTACCATATGGGCCATTCACATGATGATTTAAGTCTTTTGTTTTTGTTTTTCGCGAATCAGCTGAATGATCCGAGTTGAGCGCATGGCTACTTAACTGCGTACAGGCATGTAATTTCACTATGGAATGAGTTACTAAACAGAACACAGAGGAGCTGAAACACCGCGAAGCAAACAGATACACGGTATTTACATCGGAGATAACCATTTCTAGCAAAAAAAAAACCGCAACCTCGTTTTCCAGATTGAATGGAATACTTGAATGATCGGATGATACACGGACCGTTCTAGGATTACATTCCATCGGAGGCATTGGTGTGTGCAAGGCGCCGTTTCTCTTTCTGATGGGGTAAGTTTATTAATCTAAGGCTGTGTGGTTATTTTTGCATGTAACGGAGAGTGTTGTGCTTTGGTTAAGCCTAGGTCACAACCGGACGTACGATTTTTTGGCCGTGTGATTTTTGGCGTTTCCCAAATCGCTGCGTTTTTTTTTTTTTTTTGTTCACGGAGAAAGACGCGCGTTGGCCGTAAGTTTGTCTTGCAATCTGAAAAAAACATAAGCGCCCGTAGTTTTTATTTGACATGACAAAGAACCTCTGCGGCCGGTCTGTGGCTCGAAAATCAGCACATCACACGCTCGCTCTCATGCGTTTCATGCGCGCTCTCCGTGCGTTTCTTGCGTTTTTTGCGTGTAGACCGGCCGTAGGAGCACATACGGCCGGTTGTGACCGAGGCTTTACATGAAACTAGTGTTGTGTTAGTTTTGTCATCATCGTGCTATCTTTCTTTCTTACGGTGTGAGTAATTTTTCAACCACAAAACGTTAAAGTATACTTTAGGACTTATTTTTGTACTTCATAATTGTGTTGGGCATACTTTGCATGGAAGGAAAATTGACGTGGTGATCTTTGTTTACATGAAAGTAGCATCGTGCTAGCTAGTAGGGGGTAGGGCTTTCCTTAATGTCATGCAAATGAGCACCATTATGTGCCCGCCCTGCACCCAGAGTAGCTGAGATGGAAAACTTTGAGGGCGATTTTCTCTCTTTTCTGTTTTAAGAAGTATACACTTTCAAAAGGCCACACATTCTTCAAATATTGTCAGATCTCCACATGGAAGGCATCATTGGAAAGCTTAGAAACTGTACTTTCTGAATCTGTCAATAACTCAAAATGCCCCTGGGCAGACATGTGTCCCTGGATTCTGTTTTCTGACACATTTTTAAAATGAGTGGCTCTAAAGCTGGGTCATCTGTTGCTAAACCACTGAGGCAGTACCAGATAGGAGAGGAGTTGTGCAACAAGTCAGGACCATAACCAGCAGTATACGCAGTCCACAATCTGCCGCCTTCAGGAAGCAGATGAAGCCTGTTGACTTGTACTTTACTGACGTGGCTCTTGACTGATTGATCCAATTTAAAGGAATCCTTCAGCGGATTTACTCTTAAACTTATGGGTTGTTTTACAATCGGGGTACAAAGTTTGTGTCCCAGGGGTCCAAAATTCAGATTGATTGATTCAAACTGGTTCTTGTACCAGTTTTTAAGTGAAGGACAAGTTAAAGAACAGATTTCAGGTAATTTTTTGACATATGCATATGGTAGTTTTGTGTAATCCTGCTATAAGATGGGAGAAACAAATGAAGTGATTCTCGGAGAGGACTTTTTTTTTTTTTTTTGACAATTCAGAATCCACTACTTCCATAGTGCTTTTAAATACAACCCCGATTCCCAAAAAGTTGGGACAAAGTACAAATTGTAAATAAAAATGGAATGCAATGATGTGGAAGTTTCAAAATTCCATATTTTATTCAGAATAGAACATAGATGACATATCAGATGTTTAAATTGAGAAAATGTATCATTTTAAGAGAAAAATTAGGTGATTTTAAATTTCATGACAACACCACATCTCAAAAAAGTTGGGACAAGGCCATGTTTACCACTGTGAGACATCCCCTTTTCTCTTTACAACAGTCTGTAAACGTCTGGGGACTGAGGAGACAAGTTGCTCAAGTTTAGGGATAGGAATGTTAACCCATTCTTGTCTAATGTAGGATTCTAGTTGCTCAACTGTCTTAGGTCTTTTTTGTCGTATCTTCCGTTTTATGATGCACCAAATGTTTTCTATGGGTGAAAGATCTGGACTGCAGGCTGGCCAGTTCAGTACCCGGACCCTTCTTCTACACAGCCATGATGCTGTAATTGATGCAGTATGTGGTTGGGCATTGTCATGTTGGAAAATGCAAGGTCTTCCCTGAAAGAGACGTCGTCTGGATGGGAGCATATGTTGCTCTAGAACCTGGATATACCTTTCAGCATTGATGGTGTCTTTCCAGATGTGTAAGCTGCCCATGCCACACGCACTAATGCAACCCCATACCATCAGAGATGCAGGCTTCTGAACTGAGCGCTGATAACAACTTGGGTCGTCCTTCTCCTCTTTAGTCCGAATGACACGGCGTCATAAGGAACTTCATTTCCATAAAGAACTTCAAATTTTGATTCGTCTGACCACAGAACAGTTTTCCACTTTGCCACAGTCCATTTTAAATGAGCCTTGGCCCAGAGAAGACGTCTGCACTACTGGATCATGTTTAGATACGGCTTCTTCTTTGAAC
Source organism: Neoarius graeffei (assembly GCF_027579695.1). NCBI lineage: Eukaryota > Metazoa > Chordata > Actinopteri > Siluriformes > Ariidae > Neoarius > Neoarius graeffei. The sequence continues at coordinate 31,646,794 of NC_083578.1, forward strand.
TATAGAGTTTTAGCTGGCAACGGCAGATGGCACGGTGAATTGTGTTCACAGATAATGTTCTCTGGAAATATTCCTGAGCCCATTTTGTGATTTCCAATCCAGAAACATGCCTGTATGTGATGCAGTGCCGTCTAAGGGCCCGAAGATCACAGGCACCCAGTATGGTTTTCCGGCCTTGACCCTTACACACAGATTCTTCCAGATTCTCTGAATCTTTTGATATTATGCACTGTAGATGATGATATGTTCAAACTCTTTGCAATTTTACACTGTCGAACTCCTTTCTGATATTGCTCCACTATTTGTCGGCGCAGAATTAGGGGGATTGGTGATCCTCTTCCCATCTTTACTTCTGAGAGCTGCTGCCACTCCAAGATGCTCTTTTTATACCCAGTCATGTTAATGACCTATTGCCAATTGACCTAATGAGTTGCAATTTGGTCCTCCAGCTGTTCCTTTTTTGTACCTTTAACTTTTCCAGCCCCTTATTGCCCCTGTCCCAACTTTTTTGAGATGTGTTGCTGTCATGAAATTTCAAATGAGCCAATATTTGGCATGAAATTTCAAAATGTCTCACTTTCAACATTTGATATGTTGTCTATGTTCTATTGTGAATACAATATCAGTTTTTGAGATTTGTAAATTATTGCATTCCATTTTTATTTACAATTTGTACTTTGTCCCAACTTTTTTGGAATCAGGGTTGTATAAGGCTGTAAGCTTTGTGTTAGTTGTCTCTAATATTTATGTCCCAATATCTTGACCACATTTTAGGATGAAAATAATCATTTTAGATATGATATTTTATATTGAAAAATTAGCTGTCTCGGAGAGGACATTTTTTTTGACACAATTACATACTAATTTGATCAAAATAGTCTGAAAACTTACTAGCATTCAACATTAAAACTTAACTATGTTTCCAATGATATGGAACCAAATATGTGTTTTATGGTATAAAGAATGATTTAAGTGCATCCCTTTTGGAGCTACCTGTGGTCAAAAAAGCACTTTTTCTAAATGACATGAGTAATTTTGCTAAATATGACACACATCGCCATACATTCACCAAAAATAACGTTATCACCAAATTCTTTTTTTGCATGGTGAATAGAGCTATCACAGGGCTACAATAAACAACCAAGTTTATTTAGTCAAGCCTTTTGATATTGAAGATAAGTGTTAAATGTGATTTTTAGCTTGCGTAGCCTGATTGTAAAACAACCCTTATGTTAAGTAAAAGCATTTGTGGATTTCAGCAGTCGAGCATTTCATTTTCAGAGACCAAATAGTTTCGTCTCGTCTTCATCCGCTTATCCGGGTCGTGGAGGCAGCAGTCTGAGCATGGAAGCCCAAACTTCCCTCTCCCCAGACACCTCGGCCAGCTCCTCGGGAAGAGCACCGAGGCGTTCCCAGGCCAGCCGAGAGAGACAGTCAGTTCCTCCAGCGTGTCCTGGGTCTTCCCTGGGGCCTCCTCCTGGGGGGACATGCCTGGAACACCTCCCCAGGGACCAAATAGTGTTCTAGAAAAATTAATTTTTATTAAAATACCAGATGAACCTCCTGCAGAAGTGAGGTATGCGATGATGTGGCTTAGTGGAAGCTTGGAGCAACTCTGCTGTTTATATCCTCCGCTTACATCGTGGTTTTGCTAGTAGAGTTTGAACGAATCCTCTAATGAGACGCTTTCATCTCCCAACAAAGAACGCTGGGTAATCTTATCTTCGAAAACAGTCTCTGTCTGGATTTCAACACTGACCGGTTCATCTGTTTGCACAGCAATATCCCTCTTTCCAGTCAATTCATGTTACGAGCACATAACTGAAACTACCATAAAATAAAACTTTGGAAATTTCAAATGATTGCGTTTCATGCAAACAGGGCTCGACGTTAACGCTTGTCCGGGACAAGTGATACTTTATGTCGGACAAGTTCATCGTCTCGGTTACTTGTCCGATCGGACAAGTGCCAAAATACGCCGATATTCGGGTTACATATCAAATTTATCAGTTTATTCACATGATTTCCAAAGCATCTCACTCGACATAGTTTTGATGAATCACCGGATGTTTCTATTCGGAAAGAGCGATGTGTGCATGCGCAATATTCCACTTGCGAAACCGGCCAATACCGCTTTCTGTATTTGAGCTGAAAAGTAAACGGTCGTTTATGATTGATTTTAATCGCGTCATACACGTGGATTTGTTGGCGGGATCATTATTCAGCTGTATATTTACGTTGAGTATGTGGTAATTTCCAAATCTTTGAATTGGCTGGGCTTGGAATGTGCGCCTGCATGCGTGTGGATTGACAGGGAGTGAGTGAGGCAGGAGTGGGGAAAGTTATCTAGGAAATACCAAGCTGTCAAATGGCTGCTAATTAGGTTACCGGCTGTATTAACTAATTAGTAATGGGAGTTTAGGGATTTGAAACATAGGGCTCTATAATTTAGATATAATTATGGATTATTTGAAATTATCTTTTTTGACCATTAAATACCATACAGGAGCTACACTGAATAATTAGACAACAACAATTAATCAGTGGAGGGTATATATTCAAAATTAATAATTTAAAAATGAAAATATATATTTTAATTTTCTGGTTTTCAATTTCTCATAAATGAATGATTGATGGAGTCCAATTGATGGAGCAGAACTCAAGGGTTGATAGATGAAGATGAATAGAAACTTTATTTGGATCCATTCATCTGTGAGTCAGTAGAGGTGTGGAGGTTTTCATAAGATATATTATCTTGTCATTCGATAACTAGATTTCAGTGTATAATAATCAGTGATTTACAGTATTAGTCAATTTTGTTATCAGTTGTTTTTATTTGTAGCATTGTTATTTGTTTCTCTTGTCCAAACTAGTGATATCTCATCAAGTCATAAATTTTATGATAAGGCCAAAAAAAAAAAAGTGTGTTTCCGGTTACGTAGATTTCAAAACTAGGGTCGGTAGGCAGGCTTTTTTTTTTTAAATTTTTTTTTCAAGATGGCTGCCATAACCTATATTTAGACAGGAATAATTTCACAAAATAATGAATTTCTTTGCAGGTCACCTGAGTTACCACCTTCTGATGAATCTGATGCAGCATGAGACACCTTTTAACATGAATTTTTCTGTAAATATAACAGCTCAATACACCATGAGAGAGAGAGAGAGCGCAGCCCCGCCCCTCTCTGCTCCCTGAGTGGAGCTTGTCGCCTTGGTAACGGTGCAGGGAAAAGACACAATATAACAAGCAATGAGCGCTTTTTCTCAGAGTTCCCTCTCCTCGAACAACACTGATTTACACGGAAACGAAAGCAGCTATTCACAAAATTCTTTCACATTGAGTGCTACAAGGCTCCCATGAACACATTAATGTAATTTTTTTGTCCCTAGTGTAAAAAATGTGGACACTAGAGCGAGTTAAAAACAAGTGACTTTTCTGATTTTGCAGTAAAAGCGCTGCCACGTTTATAATGGGAGTCTATGGGAGAGCGCGGCTGTCCTCTCCTTACTTTCAGGCTTCTCATTCAAAAACTAAATCCTATCGCTCAGGGAGACACTTGTCTTCATTCACACAATGTGTGACTACAACTTTTGAGAATTGTGTGTGTAGAGTGAAAATTGTGGCTGAGAAAACAGTTTAAATGAGAAAGTTAGAGCTTTTTTTTTTTCAAGCTGCCTACACTCTGAACTCCTGAGCGCCACTGGTGTGTAACGCCATAGACACCCATTATAAAGCCTGAATTTCTCCAGATGTGCTCATGGTGTTTGATCTGTGACTGATCAAACTGGAGCTGGAGCTGTCCCTGTATACTACAAAGAACAATGGTAGAATAAAGTCTAAACTAACCTCCCGGTGTTATCTCTGTTGCCACTCGACACTGCATCGGTGGACTTTTGGAGCTGAACGATGGGCAAATATTGTTAGCACGGCATCGTCTTTCTTTTTATTCTGGAAGCCCCCATTAATCTTTGCTTTTAATTCTGTCGATTCATCGAAATGGAATGATTCAAAATGTTCAGAGCATAAATAAGGCACCGCAGACAGATTGTTTCGAGGCCTTCCGATGGCACAAATCCATTTCTCGCGAATAGTCAGACGATTCTGGCCAGGTAAACGATGAAAAGGTATCTTTTCGTCTTTTTAGCATCATTTTGGCATTTATATGCTGTGCAATGAGGCATACTTTATTTAAAAACCTATAAATTCGGTAAACATACTTTTAAAACTAACAAAATCACGATGTAAGCGGAGGATATAAACAGCTGAGTTGCTCCAAACTTATGCTTCCCTCCGACGGCCCCGACACACTACTGCCTCCGCCGAGTGCGCGCGCACCGCATGTCGGGGCCGCGGATGAGTTACTCTCCCCTGATCAACGAAGTCGGCTGGGAATTTGTGGTTATTATCGGTACAAACAGCGCAAATCACAACTTGAATGAGTGCGGTTCAGTTTGACATTATTGCCAGTCCGTTAGATAAACATTTAATTTTATTAAAATCGAAAATTAATATTTAGAGCCTGTGGGCTACAAAAATAAGTCATTAAAGTAGCCGGCTGGACTTAATTGTGTAGTCGGCTGTATGGCCGGCAGCTGGCGCTTGTGGAAAGCCCTGATTTTCCCAGTGAGTGACAAAAACTTCCGGTTCACGCGGTTGGGTTATATGTAAAAGTCGCGACTGGGAAAAAAACAAAAAAAAAAGTTTAGGGTCGGTTGGGTAACCGGAAACACACACTTTTTTTTTTTTTTTTTGGCCTAATGTTCCTTTTTGTAATATTTGTTACTGAACTGCAGAGTACTGATCTGTGTGTATATAATGGTTATTGTTTCTGGATCTCATAGTATAGTTATTTTGTTCTTAAAACTTTATGTTCATAATTTCTACTCTACTGGAATATATTGCTTCTGAACTTCAGCATAATAATTGGTGAATTATGGTATCAGTCAGTCTGTTTTACTATGTTTTTGAACTTTTGCCTCAGTATATCAAGTATTGATTACTTTTGATTCATAGATATTATGCATATGTTGTGAATTCGGAAACAAATGCCATAAAGATTGTTGGGTTACAAATAGTTTTTGTGTTTTTCTCAAATATTTCTTCGGACAAGTCAACTTCACATTCGGACAAGTAAATTTCCTTTCAACTTGCCTGACAGGACAAGCGGTTTCAAAAGTTAATGTAGAGCCCTGGCAAAACGTTCGGAGTTAATTCTCTTATCTGGAGTATAGTCGACCGTACCTGAAGCTCAATCGAATGCTCCGTCTCTCGATCCATCGGTGATTGTTCTTTAACATTGGTGTTTTCTTTGTTAGCCATATTTTCTTCCAATATACGCTGAAGAGCCTACAACGCATCGGAATGCCGATTACAATTCAGTAGGTGAGACATCGATAATATACCAGGGATGGATCAAGACCGATGCACGTGCGGAAATGTATGTGCACCACTTGGCATCGGTCATGGGGCATTTGTTTACTTTACTGCTAGCCGCCAACATGGGCTATAACCATGCTCAACCACCAGACCGGGCCAAGCCACGGTCATAGCGGGCTGTGGCTGCTCTCTTTGGAAAGAGTTCGGCGTGCTCTATGCCCCAGTGTAAATCCATAGCCATGTGGTAAAATTAGTGAAAATCTTTCTGCAAGTGCAAATGTGCATCTCTCAGATTCTTGGGCTGGAGCTGTCCCTGTATACTACAAAGAACAATGGTAGAATAAAGTCTAAACTAACCTCCCGGTGTTATCTCTGTTGCCGCTCGACACTGCATCGGTGGACTTTTGGAGCTGAACGATGGGCAAATATTGTTAGCACGGCATCGTCTTTCTTTTTATTCTGGAAGCCCCCATTAATCTTTGCTTTTAATTCTGTCGATTCATCGAAATAGGATGATTCAAAATGTTCAGAGCATAAATAAGGCACCGCAGACAGATTGTTTCGAGGCCTTCCGATGGCACAAATCCATTTCTCGCGAATAGTCAGACGATTCTGGCCAGGTAAATGATGAAAAGGTATCTTTTCGTCTTTTTAGCATCATTTTGGCATTTATATGCTGTGCAATGAGGCATACTTTATTTAAAAACCTATAAATTCGGTAAACATACTTTTAAAACTAACAAAATCACGATGTAAGCGGAGGATATAAACAGCTGAGTTGCTCCAAACTTCCACTAAGCCATCGTCATCGCATACCTCACTTCTGCGGGAGGCCCGTCTGGCATTTTAATAAAAAAAATATATATTTTCTAGAACACTATTTGGTCTCCGAAAATGAATGTTTGATTGTCGAAATCAAGTAATACTTTTACTGAACATAAGTTTAAGAGTAAATCTGCTGGAGGATCCCTTTAAAGGAGAACTGAAGGCAATTTTTTTTATCATCAAAATTCTATTTCATTTTTATTAAATATAGGAATGCATTTCTGACAGCTATTTTGTCACTGCTATAGCAAGTTGAGTGTTTGAAATATGCTCTGTAATATATCAGTCCATATGCCAAAGCAATGGCTGTAAACGAGATTCGTTGAGACCTGTGCAAGGCATCGTAGGACGGAAGTAAAACGTACAGCGGAAATCACATTGACCAACATCTGCCAACGTTGTCAAAAGACGCGCGCGCCCTCTTTTGAATGCTGATGTAATCAAGCCGGAAGTTTTGTTTGTTTTGATAGCAATCAGGAAAGTTTGAAAAAAGTAGGCAGTAATCGTCATTTAAACTCGTTTTTGTGCAATATTTCATTTGGAAAGCAGTTTTCAAAATGGCGGCGCTGACGCTTCACGTTTCGAAGTCTCGCACAAGTCTCGTGAAGATCGCGCGGATAAGCGACGCCTGCCGTGGACCAAACAACCTAAATTCAACACGGCTAAAAACTGAATAGGCCGATAAATATAATATTTAATTGCAATTAATTGCCGATACGAGTCACGATATAAGGTTACTAAAACCAAAAACGTAACTGAATAACACTTTAATAAATAAAGCGAGTTTAAAAGTGACTTCAGTTCCCCTTTAAGAGTGGTGGAACTACCTGAACTAACTGCTAGTAACCTGCCTACCATTCAGTGCGCTCATGATTTACTGACAATAAGAGCAGCCTAGTCTTAAGTCAAACTGTTAACTAATTCTTTTTTCTTGTTAAACGAACCAGTACCCATTTAAAATAACTTTTGACACTAACAAATTATCTGTTGATATCTCTTAGCACTGGACTCCTAGGCTTCATTTTCCAAGGGAAAATCTGAAACCGCACAGTCGCCTAGAGAGCAGCAGCAAAGCAGCCTTCCTGGATCACAGAGATACTTTGTGGATGAGAAGCGCTGGAGCCTGGTACACATGCACTTACACACACGCGCGCGCGCACACACAACCTCCAGGAATTTCAGAAATAGAAGAAAGTAATGCAGATTTAATGGCTAAGGAATATAGGTGATGTTTTGGTAAAGTAGCAGCTTTCAACAATATATTACTGTTTTATTTCACAATAAAAATCCCAGTTTTGAGCAGTAAGTCGCTCTGCGATCCAAGACCTTGATTTTGCTTGTGTTCTCCGACTCCCTTTGTAGGCGTGATGCTGGTCTTACTGGTCTATTAGATGAAATCACTAACAGTTCTGAAGAAGGTGTGAGATTTATCGCTGCATGTCCTGACTACTCATCCGTTTTGATTGAATCCTGTTCTCATCTGTCAGACTGAAGATATTGAAGTGTTTGTGTTTCCCACAGTACCCAAGTGGCTGACGTTGAGTTCCGGATGCGTTTTGGCTCTTCTGCGATGGATGTCTTCATTTCACTGTTCTCTGTTTCCACATCTGAAGGTGGGTGGTGCTTCATCCAGCACTCTGACATTAATTGGATATTGTTTTCCTTTTTCAGTCTGGTTTCCATCTTGATGTATAGGTAACACAGGTTTGTTGAAATTGTTTCAGCAGCCTTGAATTATTTGAATGAAATGTAGCACTGACAATCATTCATGTACAAAAAGTCGTCTTTTTTTATTTTATATAAGATAACGTGAACTTTGCATGACACAGTTAGGTATTTTGCTATGATTATGCAGTGGAAATGTATAAAAATAGGTAGCAGGCAAGCAAGACATGTAAACATGATTGAGCTCTTTTTAGACTGTATAAGTGAGCTAAGCACTGCTTCATTTTGTTCATTGCCTCCACCTCATGAATTAGTTTTAGATATCCAGACACTTTGTTTGCCTTTTGTTTATTACTCATACAAAGCTAATTTTGATTACTGTCATCTTTATCAGTTAAGTGGTGAGGAGATGGTCACGGAATTTTCACAAGTATTGGGCTGGTAAGAATTTAAATGACTTTATACACTTTATTTTTTTTAACCAAATAGATTTTTGTTGTGGTATTTAAATTTTGTGTTTATTCCAATTTGCTTTTATACTATTATACATTTTAAAGTGAATTTAATATCCCTAAAACCACACTTTTTTTTTTTTTTCCTTGTACAAAGCAACAATCATTACGTTGATCTGACCATGTTTTCGAACCATAGCCAGGGTTTTCATTAGTATAGAAAACAACAGATGAAATGTGAAAAGTAACAGATTAGGCCGGGGGTCATGGGGGGCGCTTAGGCCCTTATGTGGGTCCAGGGCAACGCCCTGGTGGGGGGGCAAAGCCCGCCTGCCCCTCGCCGAAAAAGAATTTCTCAATTTCTAACAGCCAATCGTTAGCTCTCCATGATCCATCTGAAATATATATTCTATAAATATATATAACAAATTACACCAAGTATTTTCTTAACCTTACAAACCTTTGCTGATTAGAATTCAGAGTCTGTACAATCGGTGTCTGACCAGTGGGTGGGGGGCCAGGGAGACGAAGTCCCCCCTGAAGCTGATGGACTTTGGGCTTTTTTGACAGTGAAACTGGCCAATAAATGGATAGGAAATGCTAAATCATTGTTAAAATTATTTTGCAAAAAATTAACGCATTCTTACAGTACATATCATCTTCATTGTCAATGTGAGACTCATTTGACATTTCAGTTGAGACTGATGCGCCTGTTGCGCATCCCTGAATTATTTTTTTCTGTGTGAGAAAAATAAATGAACTCCCATGCATAAACACAATACCCAATTACAATAAATGCATACATTTTTAACAATACATATACTGTTAATTGGGTGAAACCACTCCAATCCATGCATGAGCTGGTACGCGTGCCCGAGATTAGCACTACAAAGCCACCCCAGCCTCCATTGTTGGGGTCCTTTGATCCAGGAACCCGGAAGTAAAGAACCACTCAGTGCGTTTACATGCACATAAAGAAAATCGAATTTCTGCCGTAGCTCGACTGAAATCGAAGTTCTAAATGCCATGGATACACCTTAGCTCGGCTGAAATCGAACCGAACTGGATTTCTCGTAATCGAGCTACGCGACCTAGATTATGCGATTGTAGCCAAGCTACTTAGTGCATGTAAACCCTGTCGAGCTACGTAGTCAAGCTACTTACTTCAGCACTGCCCCTTCCGGGAGTGACGAGACCACAGGCGGGAAACACAACAGCCTCGGTCGGCATGACAACAGTAGTAGTAGCGAGCAGCAGAAGAGGTCAGGAGGAACAACATCTCTCGATGTTTCTGTCCTCGTCGTCATTCTTCTTGTGAACACGGAACTGATAACTTTGTTTATACTCTTGAATAGCTCTTCTTCATGACGACAACCGGAAGTGTACCAACACGATGGGGCGTGTAGCACCACCTGTGGCTCGGGTGCACAATGTACCTCACACAATAGCTCGATTTCCTTGTGTGCATGTAGGATTGGATTTCTCTGGCACCCCTGCTGGAACCCTTAGCTCGATTACCGACAGTAGCTCGATTTGGATGTGCATGTAAACGCACTGACTGAAGCAACGGGAAAATGCAGCTCTCACCTAATTCTGGCCAGAATTATAACGTGGCGGTGCGCCACTTTAAAAGCGTCCGTGGAGAACAGTGCTGGGCATTTTCTGCGAGACTTGCCAGTTTTTTCTGCGAAGCCGAAATCGAACAGCGTTCGCTTTCATTTTTTCATGGTCGTCGTCACGCCATATCATACAGGATAGGGTCGCCATCTTGCCATGTGGGAACCACGTGATGCGCTATAATTTAATACGCGCTAAATGATTGGATGATATAATAAGGATTAGCCAATCGGTTCCCACCTTTTATCTAGTCACATGTACACAGCCTCAGCAACCAAACGGCACACAAGTAACGGCATTCCTTATCAAAGAAGTCCGACGAGGAAGTTTGAACAATCACGGGAAAATTGCATTTGGCCGAAAAACAACCGATTCAGACGTCATTACAACCGATGATTTTGATCGGCAATCGGTTACTAATGAAAACCCTGCATCGCTGATTCAAAAGGCCATAAATTAATGGAAAATCAATAAGATCAACTGATTTTCACGGAATCTGCTGAGACTGAACCGGAAGATCCCGAAGGGGTGCATGACGTCACATGTGTAGCAAATATCCAGGTATGAGTTTCGTTCATGTGCACAGCAGTGGTTAGACCAGTCTCGGTATGGAATCACATTCTGGAGAGAATTCTGATAGTGATTGGGATTCTTATGTGTTGGATGAAGGGGCAGATGATTAGTTTTTTCTCTTCTGGCCTGTCATCTGTTCCATCAAGAACACCTGTCCTTCATAGCAGTTCTTGTTGAAATGCTGCTCACAAATTCCCACTTGACTCTTCTCCAGTGGCGACACGAAATCTGCCCGCTTGGTTTGCACAAACCTCACCCACTATCGCTTTAGATTAGTGTCGTTCCTCTGAAATTCGTGAACTCAGTGTCCTGTTGGATATGAATTTGAACATCCGAACACAACGCAGCGCTTTCCTATCGTTATTTTTGTAAAATTCCTTCAGCAATATCTAATTTCAGCGAGTAAACAAGCAGATGAACAGAAATGACCCAGATAACCGGGGTTACACGTGTGACGTCATGCGAGATTAGCCCTGGGGCAAGGCTGCCTTTTTACGGGGTCTGGATGCCGCGATTTATCTCTAGTTTTGTGCTTGATGATAAAATAAATAATATAAATTATTTCCCCCCTGCTTTATTAATTAATTTTGGTCATTACTAATGATATATATTCATAATAAGGCATTACATACGCTTTAAGACTATTGTACACATTATTGTACGTCTTAAGAGTACATCCATATACCCAATTGAAGGTTGAAGGTCATTTGCCTGCCGAATTTAGTTTTGTGACCTGTATATGTCCTTAAGTGTTGCGTATAAATAAATGTCTTTTTTTTTTTTTTTTTGTAAGGTCTGATAGTGCCATCCGGAGCTTTGCATGGCATCCTCACACAGACAAGTTTGCAGTAGCCCTCTTGGATGATTCCATCAAGATCTACAACTCTCGGAGGTACACCAAGTGGCAGAGACGGGGAATCGAGTTGGCGACTTGAACTCCAGTCGTGCGCGCACACACTGACTTGAAACTCGTCTTCAAAAGAATTGAGATTCGACCCGGACTCGTGAACATTTCTGTTTTTGGTGCATCAACATGAAATTATCTCGCAAATTGAATGTTCGTCCTCTCTTAATATCATGCATAGCTTTGCACGTGCACGCACACGGCCGCAGATGACTGTAAGCTTCAGCATTGCCAGCAGGAGCTCTGTGACCGTGGAGATGTCATCTGCAGCTGCTGTGCCATTTGTGATGCGCTTTGGCTGTAATGCCTTTACACAAGGCCCAAACAAAAGAATGGCTAACTGCAAGGTGTGTGGTATCAAAATAAAAGGACACATCAGAGTTGATCAGGCACCTCAGAACACACCCGGAGAGGTCAATCAGTTGGTGATGACAGGCAGTTAATGATAGTGCTCAGGGTTTTTTCTAGAAAAATTTAGTATGAGGGTGCTCACCATGGCGAGGGAGCGAAGCGACGGGGGGATGGTGCCGGTTGTCCATCTCCCCCCCCCGCTGTGCGAAGCCTTTGAAAAATTGAGGCTACAATGGGACATTGAGGCTATCTGAGAGGGAAATCGTAACACATTGTCTGTCAACATTGAAAAAGAAATAATCTTCTTCTGCCCCGGACAGTCTTTGGCTTTCTTCCGTTTCGTGCCGCAGGATGACATCTTTAAATGCCCAAGTGTCAACAAAAACAACTCACGAACTACTTCTGTCAAAAGCTCCCGCAACGGTGGGTGAAAGGTCATTCAGTCTCGAGAAATATCGCTCTACAAGTCAGCTGACCTTGTATGTAACCCATGTCAAATCTCGCGAGAGCAGCCGCGACAAGTAAACAACTAAACATGGCGCCTCAGTCTGGAAAACGCCAATTCGGATCGTTTTTGCACCGTCTGGCGGTGTATCTACTATGATTGGAATATTTTTGGAGTAATTATAACGTATTTGATGATCAGACACATTGTCACGTGGTGTTGCTGGGATGTTTTCACGGAGAAAAAATCGTTTTGAGAAAGATTGTATGTTGTGCAGTAGCATATGTGACTTGGGGTTCAATTGGCATTTCGGTAAGGGGGCGCACGCCGAGAGTAAGAGGGCGCAGCGCCCCTGTTCCCCGGTTTAGACGAAAGCCTGGTGCTAGTTAACAAACATCACAGCATCAGCTATTGAACATTAGCTTGTTGCTAGCTTTGTAGCTAAGGGAGGTTAACGTGGTTAGACTGGTGTTTGCTGAATATTTTGAAAAGATGAGTGAATTTTTGTTGTCATAGAGTACTGGCTTTGCCATAACTACAAAAAAGGGTCGGGTAATTCATCCATGTTCTGCTCCCGTCATCTGCTGGCTAAGTTCAAAGTGTTTGTCATATGCACAGTAAGGACATGTCCTCTTGCACAATGAAATTCTTAGTTTGCTGTCCACCATGGATGCCAATTACAAATAAGTAAATAGGCGGAAGAAGTAATACAAAGTAAAGGCAATACAGGTAGTCGTCAACTTACGACTGCGTTTGGTTACGACTGACCGGTCGTAAACCGATCTGGTCGTAAGTCGGCCTATGTTAAATGAACGTAAGTATATTGTGATATTGTAATCATCTTAAAGTCTTATTTTATCAACATTTTCTTATTTCATTACCGTGGCTCATTATTTGGTTTAAGTCAAACACTGCATACTACACTGCGTACAGTACAATTCGTTTAATATGTGCAAAACAAAAAATACGAAATACAGGTGTGGAAAAATAGAAAACATTTTAGTTTGAAACGTAGCAAAATACAAAACTTAGTGACTGCTGACATCACTGGTGCTTGGCTGTGGGTCGTCTACGTCCTCAGCTGTTGCAGCGCTCGGGCTGGCAGGAGGATTTGCTCATTTCGTAAACCAGGAGCTGGGGTGGAAACTGTCGTACGCAGCGAGAGGCTGGATGCTGGGCGCTGCCAGGAGCTGGGGTGGAAACTGTCGTGCGCTCAGCTGGGAAACACTCGCCAGTCATAACCAGACGGTCGTAAAGTCGATCGGTCGTAAGCTGCATAGGTCACAAGTCGACAACTACCTGTATAGTGCAAAAACACCCAGTATAGTACAAAATAAAGGTAAATGTAATGCAAAATAGGTAGTGTATACAAAAATGAGGCAACGATCGGACGTAGCAGCAGAAGGGCAATAATGTGTAAACAATGTAACCAGATGTAAACAGTCAAGGAACAGCAGCAAAAAGGGCAGTAATGTGTAAACAGATGTGAACGGTCAAGGACAGTTTACAAGGGAGGTAGTCCATGGTTATAGACTCCTGTCAGCTGTTCAGGAGTCTGATGGCGGTGGGAAAGAAAGAGTTCGTTAGTCTGACAGTCTTGTATTTCACACGTCTGTACCTCCAGCCTGAGGGTAGAAGTGCGAACAGTCCGTGCTGGGGGTGGGTGGGGTCTTTGAGGGTGGACTCTGCGGTGGTAGACGCTCTGCAGAGAGGACAGTGGAGTTTTGGTGATCCTCTCGGCAGTAGTCAGGCTAACGTTAAACCGAGAGAAAGACCATGTTAATTATTAACGTTGGCTACCTATACCAAACAGCTGTCGGCGCCGATACTATACGCTAATGGATGAGACACGTAAGGAAAGATCGTGTCCATAATGTCAGCAGGTTTGGATATGATGCTTTGGCCTGATGTAGACATTGTAGAAATTTGAGAATCCCTCAGTTTGGATTTGCTGCCGAGTCGTGTCGAGTCATGCTGCTCGGTGGAGAAGTGCTATAATTTCAAGGTAGAGTTGGAAAGGGTTCAGAGAGGTGAAAGTGCAGTGATCACAGCTGGTGATGTACTGGAGAATCTTTTTATGTGGTGTTTGGGATCATTCCAGTAGTGAAGACAAAAAAAAAATAGTTTTATGCATAGAAAAATGGTTCTATTTACAGTGGGGCAAAAAAGTATTTAGTCAGTCACCAATTGTGCAAGTTCTCCCACTTAAAAAGATGAGAGAGGCCTGTAATTTTCATCATAGGTATACCTCAACTATGAGAGACAAAATGAGAAAAAAAAATCCAGAAAATCACATTGTCTGTCTGATTTTTAAAGAATTTATTTGCAAATTATGGTGGAAAATAAGTATTTGGTCAATAGCAAAAGTTCATCTCAATACTTTATATACCCTTTGTTGGCAATGACAGAGGTCAAACGTTTTCTGTAAGAGCAATTCCAGCGTTATGGACGTGACACTTGAACTCAAAATGGCAACAAATGACCCAGTGCATGTTTTATTGTCTCCCAGTATTTAAACAGGTGTTGCATATTTTAAGGCCGTACCATACTGGAGAAGTGATAGAACAAGAACAATTCCCATAGTACATCTAGGGCATGCCAGAAAACGCCAATAAAAGATGCGTTATGGACGTGACAGAAAAAGTATCACTTTTCTTGGGTGACACTACATTTTTATCAAACTCTGTGAAATTGTAAACCTAATGTCGAAATGGAGATATCTGTTTGATAGAGGGGTCCAAGGTGAATATTAAAAAATCTTTGTTTAAAATATTTTGTATTTCATGCAGAGTTTCGGAAGGAAAAGTCAGCGTTATGGATGTGACGAAATTCCGTTACGGATGTGACGCGTCTGAAATAGACATGGCATATGTTTAGAAAATCAGCAATTTAACCACCATAACCCTTTGAAAAACTCTCTAAATATCAGCTAAAACTATCAAAGTTCTTAAATAATATTTAGGATGGCTATTGTTTCGCTGTTTTGTGGATTTTAGCATACATTTCTGTGGCTTGTGGCAATAATATAGAATTGTACATGATCAAAGTTGATTTTAGCTTGGGGTTTACATTATAAGAAAAGACTGACAGTGACATATTAGGTTGGTTACAAATTGGTTCAACTTATTCACGTCTGTAAAATACAGGCCTAGGTGATATCTCTGGGAGTGGTTTTGATGTATTACGTGTTGCTTTATTTTTGCATGGTGAGGTTGACATTTACATGGAATTGCCCGTAAGTCTTCACAAGGTTTTCACACACTGTTGCTGGTATTTTGGCCCATTCCTCCATGCAGATCTCCTCTAGAGCAGTGATGTTTTGGGGCTGTCGCTGGGCAACACAGACTTTCAACTCCCTCCAAAGATTTTCTATGGGGTTGAGATCTGGAGACTGGCTAGACCACTCCAGGACCTTGAAATGCTTCTTACGAAGCCACTCCTTCGTTGCCCGGGCGGTGTGTTTGGGATTATTGTCATGCTGAAAGACCCAGCCACGTTTCATCTTCAATGCCCTTGCTGACGGAAAGAGGTTTTCACTCAAAATCTCACGATACATGGCCCCATTAATTCTTTCCTTTACACGGATCAGTCGTCCTGGTCCCTTTGCAGAAAAACAGCCCCAAAGCATGATGTTTCCACCCCCATGCTTCACAGTAGGTATGGTGTTCTTTGGATGCAACTCAGCATTCTTTCTCCTCCAAACACAAGTTGAATTTTTACCAAAAAGTTCTATTTTGGTTTCATCTGACCATATGACATTCTCCCAATCCTCTTCTGGATCATCCAAATGCTCTCTAGCAAACTTCAGACGGGCCTGGACATGTACTGGCTTAAGCAGGGGGACACGTCTGGCACTGCAGGATTTGAGTCCCTGGCGGCGTAGTGTGTTACTGATGGTAGCCTTTGTTACTTTGGTCCCAGCTCTCTGCAGGTCATTCACTAGGTCCCCCCATGTGGTCCTGGGATTTTTGCTCACCGTTCTTGTGATCATTTTGACCCCACGGGGTGAGATCTTGCGTGGAGCCCCAGATTGAGGGAGATTATCAGTGGTCTTGTATGCCTTCCATTTTCTAATAATTGCTCCCACAGTTGATTTCTTCACACCAAGCTGCTTACCTATTGCAGATTCAGTCTTCCCAGCCTGGTGCAGGTCTACAATTTTGTTTCTGGTGTCCTTTGACAGCTCTTTGGTCTTGGCCATAGTGGAGTTTGGAGTGTGACTGTTTGAGGTTGTGGACAGGTGTCTTTTATACTGATAACGAGTTCAAACAGGTGCCATTAATACAGGTAACGAGTGGAGGACAGAGGAGCCTCTTAAAGAAGCAGCTACAGGTCTGTGAGAGCCAGAAATCTTGCTTGTTTGTAGGTGACCAAATACTTATTTTACAGAGGAAGTTACCAATTATGGGTGGTGGTCCCTCTTTTTAAGAAAGGGGACCGGAGAGTGTGCTCCAATTACAGGGGAATCACACTTCTCAGCCTCCCAGGGAAAGTTTACTCCAGGGTACTGGAGAGGAGAATTCGACCAATAGTCGAACCTCAGATCCAGGAGGAACAATGCGGTTTTCGTCCTGGTCGCGGAACACTGGACCAGCTCTATACCCTTCATAGGGTGCTCGAGGGTTCATGGGAGTTTGCCCAACCAGTCCACATGTGCTTTGTGGATCTGGAGAAGGCATTCGACCGTGTCCCCCGTGGTATTCTGTGGGGGGTGCTTCGGGAGTATGGGGTTCGGGGCTCTTTGCTAAGGGCTGTCCGGTCCCTGTATGAACAGAGCAGGAGTCTGGTTCGCATTGCCGGCAGTAAGTCAGACCTGTTCCCAGTGCATGTTGGACTCCGTCAGGGCTGCCCGTTGTCACCGGTTCTGTTCATAATTTTTATGGACAGAATTTCTAGGCGCAGCCAGGGGCCGGAAGGAATCCTGTTTGGGAACCACAGGATTTCATCTCTGCTTTTTGCGGATGATGTTGTCCTGTTGGCTTCTTCAAACCAGGACCTTCAGCATGCACTGGGGCGGTTTGCAGTCGAGTGTGAAGCAGCTGGGATGAGAATCAGCACCTCCAAGTCCGAGGCCATGGTTCTCGACCGGAAAAGGGTGGCTTGCCCTCTCCAGGTTGGTGGAGAAGTCCTGCCTCAAGTGGAGGAGTTTAAGTATCTCGGGATCTTGTTCACGAGTGAGGGAAGGATGGAGCGTGAGATCGACAGGCGGATCGGTGCAGCCTCCGCAGTGATGCGGTCGCTTTACCGGTCCGTCGTGGTGAAGAAGGAGCTGAGCCAAAAGGCGAAGCTCTCAATTTACCAGTCGATCTACGTTCCGACTCTCACCTATGGTCATGAGCTTTGGGTAATGACAGAAAGAACAAGATCGCGGATACAAGCGGCTGAAATGAGTTTCCTTCGCAGGGTGGCTGGGCGCTCCCTTAGAGATAGGGTGAGAAGCACAGTCACTCGGGAGGAGCTCAGAGTAGAGCCGCTGCTCCTCCACATCGAGAGGAACCAGCTGAGGTGGCTCGGGCATCTTTTTCGGATGCCTCCTGGACGCCTCCCTGGGGAGGTGTTCCAGGCATGTCCCCCCGGGAGGAGGCCCCGGGGAAGACCCAGGACACGCTGGAGGGACTATGTCTCTCGGCTGGCCTGGGAACGCCTCGGTGTTCTTCCCGAGGAGCTGGCCGAGGTGTCTGGGGAAAGGGAAGTTTGGGCTTCCATGCTTAGACTGCTGCCTCCGCGACCCGGTCCTGGATAAGCGGAAGAAGACGAGACGAGACGAGAAGTTACCAATTAATTCATTAAAAATCCACCAATGTGATTTCCTGGATTCTTTCCCCCCATTCTGTCTCTCATAGTTGAAGTGTACCTATGATGAAAATTACAGGCCTCTCTCATCTTTTTAAGTGGGAGAACTTGCACAATTGGTGGCTGACTAAATACTTTTTTGCCCCACTGTAGCTCCTAATCACCGGGGGGAAGTGAGAATCACCTGGATACTTTGATGCATGCTGAGACCTTTCAGCAAAATCACAGTGATATTGTATGAGACAATAGTTGGTAAAAATACTTCTGTTGTACAGCCATCTCTGTGAACGGGCAGCGTACAGTTCGTGTCCTCTCTACTCGGTATGTGGTGCTTGTCTCTCGTTCTCTCTGCCAACCATTTTTCTTTGACTTTTGTCACCTCCAAGCATTCCACATCTCTTGATATCTCGCCAACTGCAGGCCTGTGGCTACATCCTGCTAGATTTCTTTGGATGGAACACATATGGCCTTGTCTCCCTGACAGCCACTGCCATCAGAATAATTCTGTATTCAGTTGGCGACACGGTGGTGTAGTGGTTAGCACGGTCACCTCACAGCAAGAAGGTTCTAGGTTCTGTGTGGAGTTTGCATGTTCTCCCTGTGTCCACATGGGTTTCCCCCGGGCGCTCCGGTTTCCCCCACAATCCAAAGACATGCAGTTAGGTTAACGTGGGGCGGCTTTGGGCTGAGGTGCCCTTGAGCAAGGTACCTGACCCCTGACTGCTCCCCGGGCGCTCTGGTGTGGCTGCCCACTGCTCTGTGTGCGCGTGTGTGTTCACTGCTTCAGATGGGTTAAATGCAGAGGATGAATTTCACTGTGCTTGAAGTGTGCATGTGACAAAGGTTTCTTCTTCAGTTGGTATGGTCTGAGACAGCCATGTGCATCCAGAGGTGGTAGCCCTGTTCTGGGAAAGGTTTGGCAAGGCACAGGTTGGACCTCTTGGCCAGTACCAGGTCAACACTGTACAAAGCTGGACAGCATGCTGGAACAGGATTTTCTGGACACAGCTGGCCTCACTCACTATTATTTGTTTTTGGACTACACTGGTGGCTTCCTCCCTGAGCAAGCCTGTCAGAAATTGACAGAGATTTGGCACACTCTTCCAGGTTGTCTGTGCCTGTGGGTTTGGCCCCTTGGAATGACACTTCAACTAAGGAATGTGTGTCCTGAGATATCATTAATGTACAGTGTAAAGTTTGTGTGCACTGATTGAGTGTTTTGTATTTGGTGCATTTGGTTCAACTGTGGTTTAGCACACGACTTTGAGCGCAGAGGCTAATGCTACATATTTGGCTAACCTCTAGAGGTTTGGACCCTTGGTTGAGCGAAGCATGGTGTGTAACGTTCAGAGCATAGTCTGTAGACGTTACTCTGCAAAACTGCATATTTGTTTGCAACCATGTTACGTGAATAATTTTTTTGTATTCTTTAGTTTTCACGGTGCTCAGTGTCTGGTGTTTGATTGTGGCTCAGGTGGATAAGGCGCCATACCATAAATCCAGAGACCCGGGTTTGATTCTGACCTGAGGTCATTTCCTGATCCCTCCCTGTCTCTCTCTCTCCTGCTCATTTCCTGTCTCTACACTGTCCTATCCAATAAAGGTGAAAAAAAGCCCCCAAAAAATGTAAAAAAAAAAAAATGCATATGCACCTGTCAGAGACTCTGCTGCTGTTCTTAAAGGAGAACTGAAGGCATTTTTTTATCATCAAAATTATATTCCTCTCATTTTTATTAAATATAGGAATGCATTTCTGATAGCTATTTTGTCACTGCTATAGCAAGTTATGAGTGTTTGAAATATGTTCTGTAATATATCAGTCTGTTGAGACCTGCGCAAGACATTGTAGGACGGAAGTAAAGCGTACAGCGGAAATCAAAGTGGCCAACATCTGCCGACGTCTTCAAAAGACGCGCATGCCCTCTTTCGAACGCTGACGTAATCAAGCCGGAAGTTTCGTTTGTTTTGATAGCAATCAGGAAAGTTTGAAAAAAGCAGGCAGTAATAGTTATTTAAACTCGTTTTTGGGCAACATTTCGTTTGGAAAACAGTTTTCAAAATGGCAGCACTGACACTTCACGTTTCAAAATCTCACACAAGTCTCGTGAAGGTTGCGCGGATAAGCGACGCCTACCGTGGACCAGACGAACTAAATTCAACATGGCTAAAAACTGAATAGGCTGATAAATATAATATTTAATTGCAATTAGTTGGCAATACGAGTCACGATTATAAGGTTACTAAAACCGAAAACGTAATTGAATGACACGTTAATGAAGCAATAAAGCAAGTTTAAAAATGACTTCAAAAGCAAATTAAAAAAAATCAGCACTGGATAAAAACCTTATATCTTGTGCAAATAAAGATAAAAATGTCATTGTCCATTGGTCAAGTGTTTTGAGACACGTTACCTTGCACTTCTGATCAGATTTCCTGTGGTGGTACACGTTCGTCGTATATCATACAGATGCAAAAGTCCTCAAACGTCAGGTCGATGCATTACCATATTCTCTTAAGTATTGAGCGCCGCTTCGCGGCTGGGGAGCTCTGCTAATATCCACTTAGTCTTCGAAAGTGATGAATGTTATTGAAAACAGAAGTGAAGCTTTTATTTAAAAAAAAAAAAGTAAAAGTATGAGACACAATTGTATTTTATTTTACTCAGTGTGTACATGCTTGCACTTACCTTGCATTTTTAATTTTTTCCCCCCCTCACCTGTCAGTGCGATAACTCCGACTCTGAAGCACAGACTGCAGAGGAGTGTTAGTGTTATGCAGTGGAAGCCTTTGTGTGCGTCTTCGCTGGCTGTGGCTTGCCACACTTGTCTACTCATTTGGCATGTGGACCCGAACTCTCTGTCTACACGGTAATGCCAGATACTTTCTTTTTCTCTCACACACACACACACACTGGCATTTTTATTTTGAGGAAGGACAGCACAGGGTTTATTTGTGATTTATCTTGCTTTGTCAACCACAAATTGGATGTTTTCTATAAACCCACCCCCCAATTTTCTCCCTAGTTTAGTCAATAACCCTCACCCATGACTGTCATTGCTTGTTTACCGCAGTGCATTATGGGCGATACCCGGGGTTCGCTCCGCCATATTGTTTACTTTCGCCTTTTGTTAAACTCTGCATTGTTCTGTCTAACCCAGGGGTTTTCAAAGTGTGGGAGAGTGAGCCCCCCCTCAGAGAGCAAATAAACAACAGCGCCCCCCCCCCTTACAATTTTTGTTGTTGCTATACTTAATGTTCCATTCATATTTAAAAAAAAAAAATGGTTGTTGTACACATTTTCATTTTTTTCTTTTACACATTTTAAACATCTGTGCTTTTTGAAAACATTTTTTTACACATTTTAAACATCTGTGTTTTTTTTTTTTTTAAACATCTTGTTTTACACATTTTAAACATCTCATAGCATTGTTAGCTAGCACCTCTTGGCAGACAACACACTGTGGCAGTGGAGCATCTTCAGATCCAGTCCATGAAAATCCAAACTTTAAATAATCGTGGTCATACTTCTTTTTTTTTTTTTTGCTTGGCCCAGACTCTGTCTCCTCACTCACTGTAGCTTTAGGTACTAAAAATCGATCCATTTTGTCTCTGGCAAAGGCTAGCTGAAGTTCGCTAAATGTCCACAATAGTAACTTATTCTGGTATATTTTTCCTCACGTTGCGCCCCCCCTGAAGAACTCTGGCGCCCCCTAGGGGAGGCGCACCCCACACTTTGAAAAGCCGTGGCCTAACCGGTTTTAACCGTGCCTAAAGTGAATTGCTCAATGCCGAACTGTGTTTACACAACAAAGACAACACCCTAATTTGAGCTTTTATCAGTTGCCAGTCGAGGAGAAGAAAGAAGTGCATGAGTTTAATCTGCAATGAAAACCTTCAAACTGGACAAGTGTTTGTAGCTTACATTTCTCTGGTGGGGGAAAAAGACGTACTTAAATTGTGACTCAGCAATATTTCCATGGGCTGCGGAATGGCCTTCGGTTATAGATTATAACAATCGACACTGTTCATCATCTGAATCTAGCGATATTCCAAAGCCTGTAAAACAAAGAAGCGTTCTTCGGCCTTTGCCTCTCAACGTGCTGAAACACTCATCAGCTGAACGAAGGGTTCTCTTTCGGGTGTGTATAATGTTCAGTGTACCTCACTAGCGGCATTTATTGAAGAAAATGCATTTACGTATACTGAACATGACACGGCAGATCGGCGGATTTCCAAAGAGGTTTTTTATTTTTGGGTAATGTTTCCTCATATCAAGTTTTATTTAACTAATCACTCATTTATAAATGTTTTGATGCTGTTCATCTGGGCCCGGGATCACAAAGCAGTCTTGCACTTAGAGCTGGGCGATATGGCCTAAAAAAAAAAAAAACAAGTTTTACCTTTATTTTGTTTTCACTTAAATTTCCCCTTTGGGGTTAAAGTGCAACCAGAAACCAAAAAGAAGCCAAAAAACAAGCTTGTAGATGAGATGGCAGACCATGCCATTGTAAACAGTGAGAACATAGAGTAACTTTTTAAGAAAGCTTTCTCCAACATAGCTTAGTTTCAAACTGGCACTGACCCAATGCACCCTCAAACTTAAAAAAAAAAAATAATAATAATAATAAATGCCCCCTCAAAAATAATAATAAATAAAATTGTGTCCTTTTCGATAAAACTGACAAAATAGTTTTTTGTCACCGTGCCCCATTCTTATCATAAGGCACTCAGTTCGAAAATGTGTCCGGGACGGCTGCTTGCTTTACTGTGGATGGTGCGCTCGTGCTGCGGCTGTGTTCATTCCGCTGGGAGCAGCACTTCTCCTGCTCCGCTGCATGCTTCTGTTTAAGGTGTTAGAATAAATTCGTCGTGCTGTTTGCTTTGGAAGCAACCATTTTCAAACACACCTTACAACGAGGACTTGTTTGGTCTGCGTCCGACGCCGCAAAACCGAACCAATTCCAGATCACGGAGGAAGTTACTCCTTTCTTGGGCACAAGTTGCAACTTCCCCCCCAGTCGCTGCCATGTTGTTTGTGTGTGTCTATGGCAAGCGCACGGGAGGAGGGCTATAGTGTCAGTGCCCGATCCGTTCTGCGCATGCGCAGAGGGAAGCATCAGTGGCGGAAGTTAAAACTGAGAGAAACCCGATTTTCATAAAAACGCATCGTCCTTTTTCAACTGTAAATTGGATTTGATCGATAAAATCAATTTATCGCCCAGCTCTACTTGCACTTAAGTCAAAAGTTGATTTTTCATAATACAGCCCCGATTCCAAAAAAGTTGGGACAAAGTACAAATTGTAAATAAAAACGGAATGCAATAATTTACGCATCTCAAAAACTGATATTGTATTCACAATAGAACATAGACAACATATCAAATGTTGAAAGTGAGACATTTTGAAATTTCATGCCAAATATTGGCTCATTTGAAATTTCATGACAGCAACACATCTCCAAGTTGGGACAGGGGCAATAAGAGGCTGGAAAAGTTAAAGGTACAAAAAAGGAACAGCTGGAGGACCAAATTGCAACTCATTAGGTCAATTGGCAATAGGTCATTAACATGACTGGGTATAAAAAGAGCATCTTGGAGTGGCAGCGGCTCTCAGAAGTAAAGATGGGAAGAGGATCACCAATCCCCCTAATTCTGCGCCGACAAATAGTGGAGCAATATCAGAAAGGAGTTCAACAGTGTAAAATTGCAAAGAGTTTGAACATATCATCATCTACAGTGCATAATATCATCAAAAGATTCAGAGAATCTGGAAGAATCTCTGTGCGTAAGGGTCAAGGCCGGAAAACCATACTGGGTGCCTGTGATCTTCGGGCCCTTAGACGGCACTGCATCACATACAGGCATGCTTCTGTATTGGAAATCACAAAATGGGCTCAGGAATATTTCCAGAGAACATTATCTGTGAACACAATTCACTGTGCCATCCGCCGTTGCCAGCTAAAACTCTATAGTTCAAAGAAGAAGCCGTATCTAAACATGATCCAGAAGCGCAGACGTCTTCTCTAGGACAAGGCTCATTTAAAATGGACTGTGGCAAAGTGGAAAACTGTTCTGTGGTCAGACGAATCAAAATTTGAAGTTCTTTATGGAAATCAGGGACGCCGTGTCATTCGGACTAAAGAGGAGA
Organism: Neoarius graeffei; assembly: GCF_027579695.1. Lineage (NCBI taxonomy): Eukaryota > Metazoa > Chordata > Actinopteri > Siluriformes > Ariidae > Neoarius > Neoarius graeffei. The sequence goes on from NC_083578.1 coordinate 31,670,943, forward strand.
AGGACGACCCAAGTTGTTATCAGCGCTCAGTTCAGAAGCCTGCATCTCTGATGGTATGGGGTTGCATTAGTGCATGTGGCATGGGCAGCTTACACATCTGGAAAGACACAATCAATGCTGGAAGGTATATCCAGGTTCTAGAGCAACATATGCTTCCATCCAGACGACGTCTCTTTCAGGGAAGACCTTGCATTTTCCAACATGACAATGCCAAACCACTTACTGCATCAATTACAGCATCATGGCTGCGTAGAAGAAGGGTCCGGGTACTGAACTGGCCAGCCTGCAGTCCAGATCTTTCACCCATAGAAAACATTTGGCGCATCATAAAACGGAAGATACGACAAAAAAGACCTAAGACAGTTGAGCAACTAGAATCCTACATTAGACAAGAATGGGTTAACATTCCTATCCCTAAACTTGAGCAACTTGTCTCCTCAGTCCCCAGACGTTTACAGACTGTTGTAAAGAGAAAAAGGGATGGCTCACAGTGGTAAACATGGCCTTGTCCCAACTTTTTTGAGATGTGTTGTTGTCATGAAATTTAAAATCACCTAATTTTTCTCTTTAAATGATACATTTTCTCAGTTTAAACATTTGATATGTCATCTATGTTCTATTCTGAATAAAATATGGAATTTTGAAACTTCCACATCATTGCATTCCGTTTTTATTTACAATTTGTACTTTGTCCCAACTTTTTTGGAATCGGGGTTGTAGTTTCCCTTACTGCATCTGTGACTTTCATCGTGTTGGATCAAGATTAAGTACAAGGCTAAGATTTCATTAGAACAAATCTTAGAAAACGGTAAGGAATAACTGAAGATTAAAATAAGCTAATTTAGACTCAAGTCTAAGATTGCTTTGTGATCCTGGGGCCTGTAGTCCAGGGGTGTGTTTTTTTTTTTATTTAAAAAAAAAAAACTCGCCAAGCTTGATTTGGATTCCGATTTCCCTGCTGTAAACCCTCGACATGTTCTCCACCTCTTTAAATCACCAATTTCATTGTCTTCCGTGACCGAGCATGGCAAAATCGCTCCTCTCATGTAAAATGAATCTAACATCCGCTATATTGCACAGCTACCGACCCTGGCTATCCCCCATTAATACATTGCGATAAACAAGTGACGACGTCGTTATGCTTGGGGGCTATTGGCCACAGCTTTTCAAACTGCTGCTCAGGCAGCGTCAGGGCCAGCATCAGGATCTTTGAAGAAAGAGCTATCCGTCCACTTCGGTATGCATGAGCTCGCAGCCGCCCATGAATTGGCGATGGGCAAGAGAGTATTTCACTCCTCCCTCCGTGAGAGCACAGGCTAATTTTGCTCTCTTGACCTACTGGCCAGGGGCGGCACGGTGGTGTAGTGGTTAGCGCTGTCGCCTCACAGCAAGAAGGTCCGGGTTCGAGCCCTGTGGCCGGCGAGGGCCTTTCTGTGCGGAGTTTGCATGTTCTCCCCGTGTCCGCGTGGGTTTCCTCCGGGTGCTCCGGTTTCCCCCACAGTCCAAAGACATGCAGGTTAGGTTAACTGGCGACTCTAAATTGACCGTAGGTGTGAATGTGAATGGTTGTCTGTGTCTATGTGTCAGCCCTGTGATGACCTGGCGACTTGTCCAGGGTGTACCCCGCCTTTCGCCCGTAGTCAGCTGGGATAGGCTCCAGCTTGCCTGCGACCCTGTAGAACAGGATAAAGCGGCTAGAGATAATGAGATGAGACCTACTGGCCGCATAGCTTGGGATCATTGGGATTTAAATGAGCGATCTCTGAATGATGGAACACTTTTCTATTCTGTATCGCATAGCCTTCTGCAATATCCTGTATCCTGGTGCCGAGTAAACTCACGTTGACCCCACCCTTTTTTTCCCCTAACTATTAACAAATTAAAAATTATTCATAAATGAAAAGCTTTTTTTTTTTCTGGATAGAGTTACAGTACCAAGACTCATCACTGTAGAATTCTCAATCTTTACATATATTCTGATAAAAGTAGTGAAGGAATCTCTTTCTCTCTCGCATACACACAGGCCCTCTTCTGGTTGTGCTCAGGTATTATCTCATCCTGGTCACTCTCCAGTTACTTCCATTGCTTGGTCCCCTTCTGGTTCTCTCCTAGTGTCTGCCTCTCCTGTAGACACTGCTATGATGGTACGTGTCAGTATTTATTTATTTTTGTTTGTTTTTATGCAGCCGATTTCTGAGCAAAATAAATGTTCATATTGATGACAAGATTTAGACAAAGTTTTATCCCGTTATGTAACGATGCTTATTTGTCCTTTATACCCCAGCAGTTACAGACCAGTGCCAAGCTGTATATTGTGTTGTCTTATTCAGGTGTGGAATGTGGCTGCAGAAATCTGCGTTCCTCTGCAACGTGTAGGAGGTGGAGGAGTCACAAATCTGTCATGGTCTCCAGATGGCAGCCGACTGTTGGCAGCCACTCCATCTGCTCTCTTCAGGTATGCGCACACATCCAAACTGAAAAAGGATGGTACAGAAATATATACAACTACCCAGTTTCACATCTATTTTTTTTTTTTTAAATTTTAAATACCTTCTTTCATGGGTGACGTGCGTGATTTAAGATTGCGCCTGTTTAGCCGTGTTATGATGCACTTTGGAATTTCTGGGTTGTTGCCTTTATTTGCAAGTGAGTCGTGGTTCATGAAATAGGGCATGATTTAAAGGTCTTGTTTTTGAGGTGACCTAGAAACCAGCACTGCAGTAATCTTGGTGGAGAGCACATAAGTTAGGCATACAAGTCACCCTTTTATTACCAGAAAAATGCCTTTTTTTGAACACCTTTTTTTTTTTTTATAAGTCTTCAAGTAGTTTCTCACACCGCAGTAGATCTGTCACAATTTGAAATTTAAATTGCATAGAAAATGTGGGGCCTTGCTGTTAGATCCTTTTTCTTTTTCCTCTTTGTATAAATAAAACAGGAAGTCACTAAATTACTGGTTACATCATAGAAAATTAATCTTACAATGGTATTCCAACACTTGGTAGCTCTTGCATTCATTCAAATTTGAAGTTCACTATAGGAATGAAAGCAAAGCTTTCATGGATAAGAAGCTTGCTGTTATTTCAACACGTAAAAAAAATTAGTTTGAAATATTACCAATGGGCAGCACGGTGGTGTAGTGGTTAGCACTGTCGCCTCACAGCAAGAAGGTCCGGGTTCGAGTCCCGTGGCCGGCGAGGGCCTTTCTGTGCGGAGTTTGCATGTTCTCCCCGTGTCCGCGTGGGTTTCCTCCGGGTGCTCCGGTTTCCCCCACAGTCCAAAGACATGCAGGTAAGGTTAACTGGTGACTCTAAATTGACCGTAGGTGTGAATGTGAGTATGAATGGTTGTCTGTGTCTATGTGTCAGCCCTGTGATGACCTGGCGACTTGTCCAGGGTGTACTCCGCCTTTCGCCCGTAGTCAGCTGGGATAGGCTCCAGCTTGCCTGCGACCCTGTAGAAGGATAAAGCGGCTAGAGATGATGAGATGAGATATTACCAATGGCTTTTCATTATTACTATAATTACTGTCTCTTTGAAACGTTTGGCTTTGAATATCTGTAAAAATTAACTTTTTTTTTTTTTTAAACTTAGTTTTTATTTAAATTCAAGCAACTTGTACTTGAATATTTACAATTCCACTGCTGTTTTTCCACATATATGTAATGAAAAAATACAATAAAAGAGAAAAAACACAATTTCCTTATGACAAGTATTGCTGGGTTTCACGTGACATCACATCCGCCTCATCAGTTATTCAAAACTTTAGCTGGTGGTCTACCAAAGCTCAGTTGACAAAGCGTTTGTATGGAGAAGGTGCATTGCTCGTATGAGAAATGCCTTACACTTGCGTTGTTTTAGGTTGTTCAAATCAATCAAACCATGAAACTGATAAAAGTTTCTTCAGGGTTCCCCGTGAACTAATAAAAAAGGGTGAACGAACACAGGATTTCACAAAAAGACGTCGAGAGAGGTGGCTTTTGAACCTCTCACTGAAATCGAAGGGAGCCGAGTCGAAGCATGCTCGAGTTTGCGGCGATCACGGCGTGAAAGGTTTGTATCTCCCTCTCAGCTCTGTCCTTAGTGCTTTCCAAGTACTTTTCTTGCTATGTGTCGTTATTTTACAGTACTTTTTTTTAGTCATGAAGCGCTAGTCCCCAGCTGTTTCTTTGTTTACTCCTCACTCCTCACAAAGTCCATATGCATGAAGGCCACGACAAAATTCTTCCCCAGTCGTACAGTTACAACGCGCCACGATCACTTCTCTGTCTTGTTTAACTAAGATCCAGGTCTTTAAAGGGGTTTCTGATGATCTTTGTGAATGATTTACCCGAGAGATAAAAGCCAACACAAGTGAGAATCAAGTGAACTGTTTGTTTACACTTGAACTTGCAGTGCTTCGTTGTAAAGATGTGAATGAAAAGCTTAAAACATAATTACACGGGCAAAAACAATACAGGATTCATTCGGCAGTGACTTGATACCGAGATCCTTTACCCAGCCACTTACAAAAAAGTTGTAAGCCTCCATACTCTTCCACGCTTTCATCTGTTTTGCGGTGTAGAATGACGTCTGCAACACCAGATAGTTCGAGATGTCGGGGAACTCGACTGAAGGGTAGTTTTCGAGATCGTATGACAAACCCTTCTTTCCCAGACTGTAGGGGTCGATTCCATTGCACACAGCGATCTTCTGAATATATCTAAAGCGACCAGTGGCTTCTAGATTACGAGCGTACTCCAAGTTATCACTAGTTGTTTGCACTGCAGCAGCCGTTTAGACCACCAGCTATTTCACTTCCGGTAAAACCACCAAGAAAAGTCACGTGACTGAAACCCAGCAATTGATAACAGATAAGAGAACACAAAAAAAAAGTAGGGGTCAAGGAGGGGAAGAAAGAAGACTGACAAGTTATGTTGGATTGGGAAATAAATGTATGTATGATTCAGGTTATGTATCACTTCACTGTATTAGTACAGTAATGGTGGGGCTCCATTTTCTGATAATTTGGAGTTTTATGTTATCTGTTTCATCTTGTAGAGTTCCCATACTTTCTCAGTCCAATCCACTTTTTGTTAAAAAAAAATTATTTAATTGTAAATATGGTAAGAACTCCTGTATTGGAAAGCGTGAATTCCTCCTTTATCTGTTCAAATGATTTAAGGCAGCCATCCTTATGGAGCTGATATAATTTCGTAAGTCCATGTTCAGCCCAAGGGCGGCACGGTGGTGTAGTGGTTAGCGCTGTCGCCTCACAGCAAGAAGGTCCTGGGTTCGAGCCCCGTGGCCGACGAGGGCCTTTCTGTGCGGAGTTTGCATGTTCTCCCCGTGTCCGCGTGGGTTTCCTCCGGGTGCTCCGGTTTCCCCCACAGTCCAAAGACATGCAGGTTAGGTTAACTGGTGACTCTAAATTGACCGTAGGTGTGAATGTGAGTGTGAATGGTTGTCTGTGTCTATGTGTCAGCCCTGTGATGACCTGGCGACTTGTCCAGGGTGTACCCTGCCTTTCGCCTGTAGTCAGCTGGGATAGGCTCCAGCTTGCCTGTGACCCTGTAGAACAGGATAAAGCGGCTAGAGATAATGAGAATGTTCAGCCCAGTTTCTAAAACCTGCATCTGTATGTGAGGGAATTAAATCCTCTCTAAATCTGATATGGGTTAGTGCAGAAATTGCCTTAGACAATCCAAATGACAATTTTATTTTCTTCCAAACTTTTAATGTGACCCTTGTCCACTCACCCATCAGAATTTCCTTCAAGGAGGTAGGATTTGGAGGGGTCTTGCACACAGACTTTTTTTTTTCCTCTATTGAGCCATCACATGAAATATCCAAAATCGACATTATTAAAGGTTTTAACTATGTGGCCCAGAAATAGCATATCAGATTTGAAGGTTTGAGTCCTCCAAGTGGTTTTAAAAGTGACAGTGTTTTTAGTCTTTGACCTCTCTTTTGCCATATAAATTTTGCAATGAGCTTGTCCAGTTGATCAAATATTGATTTAAGCAGATCAGTAGAGGCAGATTCTACCATAACAGAGGCCAGTTAACTCCCATCTCCTTAAATTTCTGAATTGATTATTTTGACAGGGGTGATAGCGTTCCGGCGCCGCGCCGGATTTCCGTCGTACCGTGGCTGGGGAAAAAAAAAATCTAGTTCGCCCATTGTCCTGTGTCATTCTGAGATGCGCAGATAGACAGTAAAGGGAATTCGCATGATATGGAACTAGTGGGAAAAAAGTGCCGTCACGGCACGAATTAGACCTATTCGTGCCGTGACGGCACTTTTTTCCCACTAGTTCCATATCATGCGAATTCCCTTTACTGTCTATCTGCGCATCTCAGAATGACAATGGGCGAACTAGATTTTTTTTTTTTTTTCCCCAGCCACGGTACGCCGGAAATCCGGCGCGGCGCCGGAACGCTATCACCCCTGTCAAAATAATTCTATTAAGTTTTTCTAGTAGCATTTGGGGTCTTGGACATTTTATAGTAAATTTTAGGACAGTAGTCCTGGTAACTAATTAATAAAAGTCGTTTTAATTAACCCGTGTTTCTACCATCACTCTGACAGACAAAATCAGTCTTTATCTGACAGACACTCTCCCACAATTTTTAATCTTTTTCATGGAGGAAAGTCATGAAAATCATATAGAATGTCTGCCAGAGTATGATATAATCATATGAAGCAAATATGTTCCACAATTTAAAAAAAAGTTTGTCTCTTTGAAAACCACCATTTCTATTGTAATTTCTGACAGACATGCTAAATGACAATAGAAACACATCGGTTTCTATCATCAAAATCTGACAGACAAACTAACGTCTACCATCATATTCTGACAGACACTCTAGATGACGATAGCAACAAAACTGTTTCTTACATTATTAATCTGACAAATTTAGTAATAATATTAAATACCTCATCACTAGAACCAAATAATATAAAACATTGAAATAAAAAAGATACAATTTATTTTCAAAATTGGAATATCAACAATAATTGGAAATTAAAGCCGCAAGCGGCCTCGACGGGCCCTCGCGCCAGCGGCCAAGGGGGGCGGGGGCATGCGTCCCCGCGAAATACCTTCCACAGCTTCTTCGGCAAGAGACATTACCACAAGGTAGTGGTGTGAAGCAAAAGCATTATGGAATTATTTACGAAAAACCCGTGTTGGAGCAATTGCGTCGGCCAAAAACAGCGCCCCCCATGGACGAAAATTCCCAAAATGTGGTATACATGACATGGGAGGTAGTAAGAGGGTGGCCGTGAAATTTGACCAAATTTGAGGAAAGATTGGATTTTTTGCCCAAAAATAGCGCCCCCAGTGGCGAAATATCACAGAAATTGGGTAACATGTCAGAAGCCCAATGAGTGATTTGCGTGTGAAGTATGAGCAGTTTTGAGCAATTAGAAGATTTGTTATGAATTTTTAAGCATGTAAAATTTTGCAGTGAAAATTGATTGACGTATAACTTCTGAACAGTTTATGCTACGTGAAACGTATTTAGAAACTTTTGTCAGCCATGTCTGTAGATCATGTGTATCAATTTTGGTGACATTCCTATGAACGGTCTAGGAGGAGTGGCGCCGTCTTCGTGGCCATGCATTTCGCACAAAAGTGAAATTACCTCACTTCCTGTTGGGCGTGGCTAATGCACTGGCATTACATTTTTGTCCGGCTTAGTGAGATACATATGCCTACCAAATGGCATGACACTACTACAAACTACATGGCAACCAGGCACCTTAATGCGGGAGGCCAAAATCACAACGAGTTAGGGGGCGCTATAGAGGCCCTGAGGCCCGCCTGGATCTGGGCTTCTGGTTCTCAGTAGCGGTGGCAGTCTAAGAAAAAGGAGCCAAATTTCGTGCGTAGTCGACCATGGCAAGCGCCCCAATAAGGGTCTTGGAAAGAGTTTGCTTGGCAAGTTTGACAGATCAGAAGCTGCAATATCATTTATGCCATAACCAGCACCCCCAGGGGCGAAAGTGCACAAAATTTGGTGTAGATGTCAGGTGAGCTATGAAGAGTTTGCGTATGAAGTTTGATGACAATTGAGTAAATAGAAGATGAGATATAGATTTTTGAAGAATAAATTTGTTGGTTTTTCCCATGTCAGTAGGTGGCGCTATGCTGTACATGAGCGATTATGAGTTGGGAAAATAAGTGTCTACAACAGCAACGTACTATCACAAGGTAGTGGTGTGAAGGAAAAGCATTATGGAATTATTTACCAAAAACCCGTTTTGGAGCAATTGCATCGGCCAAAAACAGCGCCCCCCATGGACAAAAATTTCCAAAATGTGGTATACATGACATGGGAGGTAGTAAGAGGGTGGCCGTGAAGTTTGACCAAATTTGAGGAAAGATTGGAATTTTTGCCCAAAAATAGCGCCCCCAGTGGCGAAATATCACAGAAAGGGGGTAACATGTCAGAAGCCCAATGAGTGATTTGCGTGTGAAGTATGAGCAGTTTTGAGCAATCAGAAGATTTGTTATGAATTTTTAAGCATGCAAAATTTTGCATCGAAAATTGATTGACGTATAACTTCTGAATGGTTTATCCTACGTGAAACGTATTTAGTAACTTTTGTCAGCCATGTCTGTAGATGATGTGTATCAATTTTGGTGACATTCCTATGAACGGTCTAGGAGGAGTTGCGCCGTCTTCGTGGCCATGCATTTCGCACAAAAGTGAAATTACCTCACTTCCTGTTGGGCGTGGCTAATGCATTGGCATTACATTTTTGTCCGGCTTAGTGAGATACATATGCCTACCAAATGGCATGCCACTACTACAAACTACAAGGCACCCAGGCACCTTAATGCGGGAGGCCAAAATCACAACGACTTAGGGGGCGCTATAGAGGCCCGGAGCCCCGGCCAAGTTTGGGCTTCTGGTTCTGAGTAGCGGTGGCAATTCTCGGAACTGGTGCCAAATTTCGTGCTTTTTCGCCCATGGGAAGCGCCCCGAAAATGGCCCAACAGCGGAGAAAAATAAAGAAGAAGAAGACGGAAGAAGAAGAAGAAGAAGACGGAAGAAGAATAATAATAGTGAACTCTTACAAGAACAATAGGGCCTTCGCCCATAGGGCTCGGGCCCTAATTACATGAAATAACATTACTTTATACATGTATTCTTTTCAGTCAGAAATTATGTTTGTAGCATAAAAATACAGGCCTTATACAAGGCTATATTATTATACATAACAGAATTCATTCATACAAAATGTGGCTAAATTAAATTTCCAACCATTCCTTCTTCCTTTGAAATTCTTTTCTCGTTTTGGATATTTAATGTAGGTAACTCTACCGATTTATCAAAAGAGATTCTGACTGATCAAGGCACCTTGTTTATGTCACGGACACTGAACGAACTGTATAGGTTATTAGGGATTAAGCCGATCCGCACCAGCGTGTATCACCCACAAACGGACAGTTTAGTTGAAGGGTTCAATGTGTCGTCAGTCACCAGTCTGCTACTATTGGACAAAATATCTCATCCATATTTCATCAAAAACTGCGACTGCGATTGGAATACGGGACGGGAGCTGTTCCTCGCGGGACAAATTAAATTAACCTAAAATTCGGGACGTCCCGAGCAAATTGGGACAGTTGGCAACCCTACTTGCGACCCTTTCAGCCGACAGGCAGTTTCAATGTGTTATTTCCCTGCGAAAGTGACACAGTCGTGTCTATCGTCACTGTTCTGACAGACTATGAGATTGCTATCGTTAGTATATGACCGACAGGTGTGTGCTATCACACTTTACAAGGTCTGTCATTTTTGTGACGATAGCACACACCTGTCGGTCATATACTAACGATAGCAATCTCATAGTCTGTCAGAACAGTGACGATAGACACGACTGTGTCACTTTCGCAGGGAAATAACACATTGAAATGGCCTGTCGGCTGAAAGGGTCGCAAGTGGCTCTGATTTATCTCAACTTACGATAGTTTTCCTCCAGAAATTTTTAATATGAATGCACAAATATGTGACCCCTCACCGAATCCAGGGACACATGTCGGCCGAAATGAATCCGAGATAGTCGCAAAAGAAGCATTTTTTTTCGAAATTTGTGATCTTTGTTTTTTTCCATCATGTGCAAGTTGAGCTCTTGAAGAATGCGATCATTATTTCAGATAATAGATTTTGTTGGAAAAGCATACATTTTTTTTTGTTGCAAATTGTCTCGTTTTTGTCAGGACTGTAGCCTGCTGGGGGGTGTGGGTAAATTACCATATGGGCCATTCACATGATGATTTAAGTCTTTTGTTTTTTTTTTTCCCGTGAATCAGCTGTATGATGCGGGCTGAGCGCATGGCTACTTAACTGCATACAGGCGTGTGATTTCACTATGGAATGAGTTACTAAACAGAGCACAGAGGAGCTGAAACACCGCGAAGCAAACAGACACACGGTATTTACATCGGAGATAACCATTTCTAGCAAAAAAAACCCCGCAACCTCGTTTTCCAGATTGAATGGAATACTTGAATGATCGGATGATACACGGACCGTTCTAGGATTACATTCCATCGGAGGCATTGGTGTGTGCAAGGCGCCGTTTCTCTTTCTGATGGGGTGAGTTTATTAATCTAAGGCTGTGTGGTTATTTTTGCATGTAACGGAGAGTGTTGTGAGTGTTGGTTAAGCCTAGGTCACAACCGGACGTACGATTTTTTGGCCGTGTGATTTTTGGCGTTTCCCAAATCGCTGCGTTTTTTTTTTTTTTCACAGAGAAAGACGCGTGTTGGCCGTAAGTTTGTCTTGCAATCTGAAAAAAACGTAAGCGCCCGTAGAGTTTGTTTGACATGACAAAGAACCTCTGCGGCTCGAAAATCAGCACATCACACGCGCGCTCTCGTGTGTTTCATGCGCGCTCTCCGTGCGTTTCTTGCGTGTAGACCGGCCGCAGGAGCACATACGGCCGGTTGTGACCGAGGCTTTACATGAAACTAGTGTTGTGTTAGTTGTGTTATCATCGTGCTATCTATCTTTCTTACGGTGTGAGTAATTTTTCAACCACAAAATGTTAAAGTATACTTTAGGACTTATTTTTGTACTTCATAATTGTGTTGGGCATACTTTGCATGGAAGGAAAATTGACGTGGTGATCTTTGTTTACATGAAAGTAGCATCGTGCTAGCTAGTAGGGGGTAGGGCTTTCCTTAATGTCATGCAAATGAGCATCATTATGTGCCCGCCCTACACCCAGAGTAGCTGAGATGGAAAACTTTGAGGGCGATTTTCTCCCTTTTCTGTTTTAAGAAGTATACACTTTCAAAAGGCCACACATTCTTCAAATATTGTCAGATCTCCACATGGAAGGCATCATTGGAAAGCTTAGAAACTGTACTTTCTGAATCTGTCAATAACTCAAAATGCCCCCGGGCAGACATGTGTCCCTGGATTCTGTGATCTGCCACATATATTCTCAATGTTTCTATCGTCAAAAATTTCTATCGTCAGGATAGCTGACTGAAAATCTTACCTTGATTTATTTGATGAAATCTAGCTGTCAGAACTCCAAGTCTTGCCCAGAAGTAAATGTCTGCTGTCACAAAAATCATGCGCAGTAGAATTTCCTCTTTGCGTCAGTCAACATGTGCGTGGTGAGGGCTTGAATTTTGCTATCATCAGGTGCATTTGACTGACAGACTGACGATAGCATTTTTTAAAAATAACTGTGTGCTTCTCTCGTGATTGAAATAGTTTTTTCGCTGTTAATCTATTTCAACTCTATCTGTTGACACCCCAAAATGATAAAGCCTGCTTCCACACAATAACTACCAAAGATCCATAATGGCTGAGTCTATCGTCAGGTCATCTGACAGAAATTCACTGACGATAGCAACAGGGATAATGAAAGTGATTTTTAAAATGGGAGTTATGTCTGTCAGATATGTCAAAGAAATAGAACTTTATTCTTTAAAAATCTTTTATTGATATACTCAGTGTATTTTTAAATGACACGTGCTGTTTTAGAAGACCAAATACCATATTTTCAATCTTGAAAATATTACCTCACTGAAAAAAGGACAAGAAAAATTTCTTATTTTGTGGGCAAGTGGTTAATGGATCCAGTTACGGTAGAATCTGCTTAGAGGCTTTGAACCGTCGTGTGACACCCCCCCAGCAACAGTAACTACGCCGCCATGACAGGAGACACACTTGTAGTGCTTCATTCAGACGAGTTAGTTCTTAATCAGTATGGGAAGGTTTTGCTACGTTTTTGGATGTGCAAATCATTTTGGAAAAAAAAAAAAAAAATTTACCAAAAGTAATTCATTATCGGGGGGACTCGAGAGATTTCTAAATGTAGAAGGGGAAAATGGGGGGGGGGGACGGGACATTCAGCGGGACTCGGTGTTGAACGGAGAGGTTGAAAACCCTATGGTCTGCTCACTTAATTCCCACGAAGGTAAGAATTAAAAAAAAAAAAAATTTAATTTCACAACTGCAGCAAGGTGCTCATTCTTATACAGCGAAATGAACATGAGCATCAACACAGTGGCTCGACATAGCCTTCACCGAGACTTAAAAAGTGCATTTACATTCGGGGATCCTTCGGCACACGCGTGTGTGTGTGTACAGTTGCAATCAGAAATATTCAACTCCCTAAAGATTTTAAGGATTTATCAATTAAAGTTTTTTCAAAGAGCAAGATTCTGCTTTGGATGACTTCTTTATGAGTTGAGTGATACATAAAATCAACACAGAAAATGCATGATGTAGTATTTGTGTGTAACAGTATATTTTGTTAAGATAGCCATGTCACAATTATTCAACCCCTATAATATTGTTTTTAAAGCTTTCTGACAGTTTTTATGGCCTAAAGTGGAGCTGAAACATAATTAAGCCTTTGGGAGTTCTATAATGATCCTTCATTTGCTTTAGCTGTGATGCATACTGTATATAGACCCCACCCATATAAGTATTCAAGGTCTGTTGCAATCATGGGAAAGACAAAGGAGCTTCTACAAAAGCTGAGAGAGGAGATTTTTTTCATCACACCTAAAGGGCCTCAGGTATAAGATGATTTCCAAAAAATTTAACATTCCATGAGACACCACTGGGAGCATTATAAGGAAGTTTAAAACTTATGGAACAGCTGCAAACCTGCCTGGCTGTGGAAGAAAGCCCAAAATTTCATCAAGGGTCCTTAGCCACTTAGTCAGAACAACTAAGAAAAACCCCCATGTGAGTGCAAGACACCTCAGGATGACATGATGAAGGCTCGTACAAGTGCTTCAGTGGCAACTATAAGACGTGCACTGAATAAACAAAGATTTCATGGCCGGACTCCAAGATGCACTCCACTCTTGACCACAAGGAACATTAAAAGTCGACTAGAATATACCAGGAGGAATTTGGATAAGACTACAGAATTTTGGGGCACAGTTCTATGGACTGATGAAACCAAACTAGAACTGTTTGGAAGCATGGACCAGCGGTGTGTCTGGCTTGCGAAAGGCCAGGCTTATGACCAGAAGAATACCATCCCCACAGTCAAGCATGGAGGTGGGTCATTGATGATGTGGGGCTGTTTTTCTGTGGCAGGAACTGGCAATCTTGATCGTGTACCTGGCATCATGGATTCCCAGAAATACCAGGCCATTTTAAAGAGGAATGTGATGCCTTCTGTTGACAAATTAAACCTTGGTGATCAATGGACTTTCCAGCAAGACAATGATCCCAAGCACACCTCCAAGTCAACCAAAGGTTGGTTGAGAAAAAGATCCTGGAGTGGCCTTCTCAGTCACCAGATTTAAATCCGATTGAAAATCTTTGGTGGGATTTAAAGAAGGCAGTTGCAGCATGTAAGCCATCAAACATCACTGAGTTAGAGGCTTTTGCACATGAAGAATGGGCAAAGATTCCAATCGAGAGGTGTAAGAAGCTTGTCAGCACTTACCGAAAATGTTTGTTAGAAGTTATAAAAGCTAAAGGATGCTCCACAAAGTACTGAAGCTAAGGGTTGAAGAATAGTGCACATGCACGTGTGTTAAAAGATTTTCATTTGAACTTCAAAGTTAAGTCAGTTTCTGTTGTCAAAATAACTCAAATATGTATCAATAAATAATTTTTGCTGTTTTTTGTCATTTGTCATTTTCTTTCATCCACATCACTGTCTTTTGAGGTGAGGGGATTGAATATTTCTGATTGTGACTGATATATAAATACACACATTTTATATATATATATATATATATATATATATATATATATATATATATATATATATATAAAAATATTCACACGCACGCGTATATACATAGGATATAAAAAGTGTACACACCCTGTTTAAATGATAAGTTTTTCTGATGTAAAATATTGAGACCACGATAAATAATTTCAAAACTTTTCCTACCTTTAATGTGACACATAACCTGTACAATTCAATGGAAAAACAAATCCATTGGGGGGGAAAACATAAAAAATAAACATGCAGTAAGCTGGTTGCATAAGTGTGCACACCCTTAAACTAATACTTTGTTGAACCACCTTTTGATTTAATTACAGCATTCAGTCTTTTTGGGTTCGCGTCTGCCATCAATTAAAATGACTCCGATTAACCCCAAATAAAGTTCAGACATTTACTCAGTTGCATCCTCCAGCAAAAGCCAGGGTTCACAGAGAGCTTAAAGCATCGACGGGATCTCATTGTTGAAAGGTATCAGTCAGGAGAAGGGTACCAAAACATTTACTCGGCATTAGATGTACTGTGGAGCACAGTGAAGACCATCATCAAGAAGTGGAGAAAATATGGGACACCAGTGACATTACTGATAACTGGACGTCCCTCCAGAATTGATGAAAAGACAAGATGAAAACTGGTCAGGGAGGCTGTAGAGAGGCCGACAGCAACACTGAAGGAGCTGCAGGGATTTCTGGCAAGTACTGGTTGTGTATTACATGTGACTACAATCTCTTGTATTCTCCATATGTCTGGACTATGGGGTAGGGTCAAAGAAAAACATCCAGGCCCGGCTAAATTTTCCAAAAAAAAACCCATCAACTCTCCCAAAAGCATGTGAAAAAATGTGTTATGGTCTGATGAAACCAAGGTTGAACTTTTTGCCCACGATTCCAAAAGGTACGTTTGGCGCAAAAACACCACTGCACATCACCAAAAGAACCCCATACCCACGGTGAAGCATGGTGGTGGCAGCATCATGTTTTGGGGTTGTTTTTCTTCAGTTGGAACAGGTGCTTTAGTCAAGGTGGAGGGAATTATGAACAGTTCTAAATACCAGTCAATTTTGGCCCAAAACTTTCAGGTGTCTGCTGGAAAGCTGAAGAGGAATTTCATCTTTCAGCACGACAACGACCCCAAAAAGGTTTTGAGGTTTTTCACCCACATGACCAAGTCATGTGAGGCTGCCATTTTGGACGTCACGGCTCGAATCAGTTTAAATGCGAGGAAGGCGACAAACGAAAAACATAAAAGAAAAAGGAGCGAGATGCAGAAAACACCTTCACTATCCAGCGACGTAGAGCATTTACAGGGCGAGCAGAGGGAGAGGTATTTGCAAAAATTGAGGTTAGCAGGCTTAGAGAACGACGTTTACCTGCTTCCACCAGGATTGTTCACTGACAGCTAAGGTTTGTTCACATTTTCATTTACTTTCGGTCCTCAGGATAAACAAAATGTTATTAAATGTCATTGAAATAACTTCTTAGTCTGTTGAGACATGGCCCGTTATAAGTTTTTCCTTTACTGTATTTACTAGTTTACTGAGCTAGCGCGCTCCGGGGCAGGCTGGCCAGCCTGCCCCGGAGCGCGCTAGCTCAGTAAACTAGTAAATACAGTAAAGGAAAAACTTGAGACTGAAAGGTTTTAACAGTCATCCAAATGACTGAACGTAAACGTTGCTACAGTAACATACTAGGTACTATGTTGACATTAGCTAGCTTGACGTTCAAAATGGCGGACACCGGGGCGTCACGTGACCCTGTGACGTCAGGTGAAAAACCTCAATTGGAACGGCCCAGCCAGAGCCCAGACCTAAATCCAATTGAAACTCTGTGGGGTGACCTGAAGAGGGCTGTGCACAAGAGATGCCCTCGCAATCTGACCGATTTGGAGCGCTTTTGCAAGGAAGAGTGGGCAAATATCGCCAAGTCTAGATGCGGCAGGCTGATGGACTCCGACCCAAAAAGACTGAATGCTGTAATTAAATCAAAAGGTGCTTCAACAAAGTATTAGTTTAAGGGTGTGCACACTTATGCAACCAGCTTATTGTACTTTTTTTTTTAAATTGAATTGTACAGGTTATAGGTCACATTAAAGGTGGGAAATATTTTGAAATGAATTATTGCGGTTTCTTTATTTTACATCAGAAAAGCATATCTTTTTAACGGGGTATGCACACCTTTTTATATCCACTGTGTGTGATATGCTTTTGCACAGTCCCACAGAGTGAGCGGTGATATCTCAGGTGACATATTTGTATTGACAGTTTCTCATTGCATTATATTACAGGCATTTAGCAGATACACTTATCCAGAGTGAAGTACAAAATACCCAGAGCAGCCTGGGGAGCAGTTGGGGGATTCGGTGCCTTGCTCAAGAGACTTCAGCAATTCCTGCCAGCCCAGGGAATTGAACCGGTGACCTTTTGGTCCCAAAGCTGCTTCTGTAACCTTTAGGCCATGGCTTCCCCACAGTTTCTCAGCTCAGTTGTTACAAATGTGACAAATGCCTTATTAATTTAAAAGTGACGCATTCAATCTCCAGTTTTTGGGTGTTGGCCTGTGATCTATTTCCCCACTGTCTTCTCTTCTATGTATTTCTGCTTTGGGGGTAAAAACTAATTCTATAACAGGATGAATGCCTGTGTGAATTAAAAAAAAATAAATTATATTCTCTATCTTTGGGCAATTTACTTCTCCAAATATTCATCATACCAAAGTCTTTCAACAAGTGTTTTTAGTGTTCTTGTTTTGGTCATGAGAATTTTTGAGGGAGGTTGTCGGTCCATACGCCGAGACACAACACAGTTGAAATCCCCTCTTAATAGCAAAATACCAGAGCTGTGCCAGTGGTATTGTAGAAAAGGCCATATTTATAAAACCAGGCTCATCCTTGTTCAGAGCATGTATGTTCATAAAAGACACTTGTATTCCATTAATAGATCCGTTTACTATAATAAATCTCCCTTCTGAGTCTTTGTAGATTTTAGTTGGTCTAAAATTAACTTGTCTAAAAATTGGCCTTTTTGAATAATTTACAGAGGTATGTGTGTGTGTGTGTGTGTGTGTGTGTGTGTGTGTGTGTGTGTGTGTGTGTGTGCACCTGCAGGGTGTGGGAGACAAAGATGTGGACCTGTGAGCGATGGCCGTGTCTGAAAGGGCGCTGTCAGGTGAGAGAATGCATAATGCAGTAATAAATAATTAAATTGTATGTTACTATCATGTATAGCATGATCAAGGGATATAATTTGCGTTTTTATTTTACTTTTTTTTTTTTAATGCCAAGCCTCTGTGCTGAGTAGTCACCATTTTCACAGCCATGGATATTCGAGTGTTTAAAAAGCAAGCCACATCAATCCAGCGACATCATAAGGCACAGATCATAAATTGTAAAGTGAAATTGAAAATGTTTTGCCAGCATAGTTGTGTTTTGAATTATTTCGACTGATCGGTTCCGTTTTCTCACGGTTATTCTGTTGTAATGATCAGAAGTGGCCTCAGGCATTTCGTGGGCATCCAGGGAGGAAAGGAAACATCAGGCATGTTCGACTCAAAAGTTCCATGTATGACACGTAGATGAAGAGAAAGCAGAAGGACCGATTTTTAGACATTTTTCAAGTCTGGTGAAATCACGAAGATGTTTGTAATATCTCGTCTAAATGTGTGGTGATCGCCACAACAGCTTGATTTAAATTTTCTGTAAACGGGTTTTAGAGAGGGGAATTCTTGGCCATGGGAATTGCTCACCTGCTGTTGATCAGGTTGGGGGGGGGGGGAGACTCCAGGACGAGTACTGGAGCAAATATTAGACAAATGTATATGGGTCTGTCTCAGAAACTGGTCTCTCATTTGGGACATTATGGTCAAAAAATAAATTTTCTAATTTTGCTTCTTTTTTTTTTTTTGCATTTACCTAACACTCAGTGTTTCCTTTGTCATGTTTAATAAGAATAAAGATAGTATCTGGCCTCCACTGTGGAAACTTTTTTTTTTTATTACAGTTCAAATGCTTTTGTAAAATTTGATTTACATATAAAATAACTACATCATGAAGAATTACAGCCCCTCCTTTACAGATGAGTGAAAATATTGAATAAATTTCCTCTTTTTGATTGCTTGGGTTAAAAATGCCAAGTTCTGATGACTGAATTGATTATTCACTTAAATATGAATAATATGATACATTTTGGGTATTTGATATGGCGAAATGGGACACAATGGAAAAGAAAAAATCAAGAACACCCCGGAAAGATGAGAATAACGGTGGTGGTAAAAGAACAGCGACTGTACCAGTTGAAGGTCGCGCGGGTCTCTGCTGCGGTGCGCGAGCAACGGGACATCACTACCGCACCGGACGGGGCGGGGCAAAATGACTGGCCGTAGATTCTATCAAAAGTTCGATCTAAATTGACCATGGTTGCAAAATATTGGCCAAAAATACGCAAACACTGAAAAAGAAACATTCTATTGCCTTATACTGCAAGACTAAAACAAAATAAAACTCTCAAAACTCACCTTTTCAGCAATAACGTTCGAACAGATCACCCGCGTAACAGAAAGACCGCAAATGGAAGCACGATCAACTTCTAACTGTTGGAGTGGAAAATTCCGTTCTACACATGCAAATTGTTAATGTGTGTCCTTCCCCACATACAAATAACACGCTACGGTAAAAAATAGACCACGACTCATTTTATAGCTCAGAAATTCATACAAGACCAGCTACCATCATAACATTCTGTAAGAAATGTTCTATACCTAACTTTCAGCTTTCGTTTTAAAAAACAAAACCGCAGATTTATAACTAAATTTTTATATGGCGCAGTGATTTTAAGTTACTACTTTTGGTGAGGTAGTGACCTTGACCTTGAGGCTTTCCGTTTAGATCAAAACACACGATCGTACTGGTTTTGGGTCTGCGGAAAATGGAGTTACAACGGTGATCAAATATTTTGCATGATGTTTTATTACGTTTATGATTATTCTGTGAGCGCACCAATCCTTAGGTGTATAAAGTTACAACTTAAAATACAATTCGTGATAAATGTAGACTTTTCAGTGGACTGCAACCTTTTTAAGGGAATGCGATGTAGTCAACCATTTATCATGTCCCAGATCAAGCTGCCATTTTTCCACAAATCTGCAGAATTTTTGCCAAATTCTGAATAGCGTATTCACATCAAAGATTCAGTTTTATCTGTATTTCTTTCATTTTATTTCAAATTAAAACCAACATCACCGTTCAAAACCGTATAGTTTACTGACTGAGTATATTTAGTGGGGTACCCCCACAGTACCCAGTTTGAGACAGACCCATAAACATAGCGGGGTCGTATTCGCAAAGAACAAGTGGCCGATTAAAGGCGTCGTCTCCCCTTAATTAAAAAAAAGTCCAAATATTCCTCCATTCATGTACAACCCCGATTCCAAAAAAGTTAGGACAGGGGTACAAATTGTAAATAAAAATGGAATGCAATGATTTACAAATCTCAAAAACTGATATTGTATTCACAATAGAACATAGACAACATATCAAATGTCGAAAGTGAGACATTTTGAAATTTCATGCCAAATATTGGCTCATTTGAAATTTCATGACAGCAACACATCTCAAAAAAGTTGGGACAGGGGCAATAAGAGGCTGGAAAAGTTAAAGGTACAAAAAAGGAACAGCTGGAGGACCAAATTGCAACTCATTAGGTCAATTGGCAATAGGTCATTAACATGACTGGGTTTAAAAAGAGCATCTTGGAGTGGCAGCGGCTCTCAGAAGTAAAGATGGGAAGAGGATCACCAATCCCCCTAATTCTGCGCCGACAAATAGGGGAGCAATATCAGAAAGGAGTTCGACAGTGTAAAATTGCAAAGAGTTTGAACATATCATCATCTACAGTGCATAATATCATCAAAAGATTCAGAGAATCTGGAAGAATCTCTGTGCGTAAGGGTCAAGGCCGGAAAACCATACTGGGTGCCTGTGATCTTCGGGCCCTTAGACGGCACTGCATCACATACAGGCATGCTTCTGTATTGGGAATCACAAAATGGGCTCAGGAATATTTCCAGAGAACATTATCTGTGAACACAGTTCACCGTGCCATCCGCCGTTGCCAGCTAAAACTCTATAGTTCAAAGAAGCCGTATCTAAACATGATCCAGAAGCGCAGACGTCTTCTCTAGGACAAGGCTCATTTAAAATGGACTGTGGCAAAGTGGAAAACTGTTCTGTGGTCAGACGAATCAAAATTTGAAGTTCTTTATGGAAATCAGGGACGCCGTGTCATTCGGACTAAAGAGGAGAAGGACGACCCAAGTTGTTATCAGTGCTCAGTTCAGAAGCCTGCATCTCTGATGGTATGGGGTTGCATTAGTGCGTGTGGCATGGGCAGCTTACACATCTGGAAAGAGACCATCAATGCTGAAAGGTATATCCAGGTTCTAGAGCAACATATGCTCCCATCCAGACGACGTCTCTTTCAGGGAAGACCTTGCATTTTCCAACATGACAATGCCAAACCACATACTGCATCAATTACAGCATCATGGCTGCGTAGAAGAAGGGTCCGGGTACTGAACTGGCCAGCCTGCAGTCCAGATCTTTCACCCATTGAAAACATTTGGCGCATCATAAAACGGAAGATACGACATAAAAGACCTAAGACGGTTGAGCAACTAGAATCCTACATTAGACAAGAATGGGTTAACATTCCTATCCCTAAACTTGAGCAACTTGTCTCCTCAGTCCCCAGACGTTTACAGACTGTTGTAAAGAGAAAAGGGGATGTCTCACAGTGGTAAACATGGCCTTGTCCCAACTTTTTTTAGATGTGGTGTTGTCATGAAATTTAAAATCACCTAATTTTTCTCTTTAAATGATACATTTTCTCAGTTTAAACATTTGATATGTCATCTATGTTCTATTCTGAATAAAATATATATGGAATTTTGAAACTTCCACATCATTGCATTCCGTTTTTATTTACAATGTGTACTTTGTCCCAACTTTTTTGGAATCGGGGTTGTATCTTAAGTAACCATTTCATCCTGCTCAGGGTCGCTCGCACGCACGCCTAAGGGGACGTTAGAATTGCCGGTTAATCTATTGGAAGCCCATGAGGACCCAGGAAGAACATGTAGTCCAGAGGACTCCCAAGTCACAAACAATCCTAAAAGGCTGACAGCAACAGCGTAATAAAATGTTGATATTCATATTGTGTAAATCTATGCTTGGAAAGTGTGGGGTGTTTTTTTTTTTTTTTTTTTTTTTTTTTTTGGTGGGGGCGCTTTTTGCTTTAATGGTGTATGTGTGTAGTACTTGAATCCGACTTGTGACTTGACTTGGACTCGTAAATTGGAGACGAGGACTCTGATTTTTCTTCTTTTATCTTTTTGTAACATGCCATAATTTGGCATAAGATATTTATATCTCCATTAATTTTTGTACTAATTTCATGCAAGAGTGTCACACCTGCGTGCCTTGGCATGTGCATCAGACAGACTCTCAGGCGCACTCCGGACAGCGCGCGCACCAAGTGGACTCTCGTGCACGCACCGTAAACAACTCGCACCTACACAGGATTAAGGAACAATCAACGTGCCGATGTAAAAACTGTGAAAACACACTCACTTTGTGAAGTATTGAGTTGCGTTGCTGACACATTACCGAGCCTTATTTCCTTGTTTGGGTTCCTGATCCCGGATTTCCTGTTTCTCGTCTTTGATTCTGCCGAGTCTACGATAGCCTGTTTGTGCCTCGCTCGACCTATTGTCAGTTTTTACGATTTTGCCTGCCGTTCTGGATCGTTTGTCTTCACTTGTATTAATAAACACACCTCCTGCACTTCCATCCGTCTCCCAACCATCTCTGACAGAATACTTCACACTCCCTGACAAAGAGAACGCGCACTCACCTGTTCATACGTCATGTTCAGGAACAAACTAATGTTAACGGCACGGAAACGGCCACCGTCAAACGGTGCGGTTGGAGTGTTGGACTCGACTCGAAATTTTCTTTAATGACTTGGACTTGACTCGGATTCGAGGTTTAGTGACTCGACTACAACACTGATGAAGTGTGCTGCACTAACTGATTATTTCTTAAACTTTTTTTTCCCCTCTCAATTACACATACTAGTTGACCGAACATAGACACGCAACCCCTTATACAAGTTAGATCTCTTTTCCAAATATCAAATACATAACAAAAGGGCAGATTTTAGAAATGAAACTGCATCTTATCCTCTAGGAATATACATGTCCTTAGTCTCATCTCTGTTGTGCTTCATTGGCTCTTTTCTTTTCCAACATATTTATAGGTCGCTAAACCGAAAGATACGTTTTGAGATTTGGGGCTAATTACTGAATCACACTAAAGGCTGACGCATGTCTGAATCTTACTTTAGACATTTGTCTGACTTGCATCATCCACAGATGATAGGCGATGATTTTAACCAGCGTTTCAGCACTGAAGGTGCGAGCCTGCGTGCGCTGTTCAATGGTGCGGGCAGCTGGTGCAGTACACGTCTGCTGTGCTAGATAATGTGAAATTTGAGTAGCAGGTACTGCAGCTCATTTCCATATTATTTTTTGCAAGTTCACACTGGCTGATTGATTTCCCCCACCCCAGGCCTTGAGTTTGACACTTCATTTAGATGATTTTTGTGTACGAAATCAGCAACATTTCTTTGACATATAGTGTGTTTTGATTTTCTGTTTAAATTTGCTGCTAGCACATTAATCACTGTTTGTATTCATTCAGGAAACGTACGATTCTTATTTACCCAACTGCTATTAAACTAAAACAGAGTGCTCTG
>NC_083578.1:31701459-31726459 GCF_027579695.1 Neoarius graeffei
TTTAATCCACAACAAAAACCTTCAAATTAAATCGAACTGGACAAGTGTTTGTAGCGTACATTTCTCTGGTGGGGAAAAATATGTACTTAAAGGAGATACGCGGAACCTTTTATTTTTAAATACATTTCTGAGTGGATAGTATCTCCATCCTTGACTCTTGTATGCTGCATAAATGGGAATTTAAAAAAAAAAAAATATATATATATATATATATATATATATATATATATATATATATATATAATTATTATTATTTATTTATTTTTATTTTTTTGAGAGTTAAAATCGACCGCAAAGTTGGCATTCAAGCTGCCCTGCTGAGCCAGCCAGTCCTGAGCGCGTGTCGTCACAGCGGGAACCGGTTTTAAGGCCGAGGCCTTTGACAGCTATAGACCAAAGTCATATAAATAAAAATTTACGGTGAAAGTAAGAAATATCGTTCCAGACTTGCTCAACTAAGACTGATTTGACTTCACTGATTGTGGGTTGACTCTCATTAAAACAGGATAGGTGTTATAACTTATGCAACATACATGTACATGCATGCAATTTCACTGATAAAACGTAAAAGGCTAATTAAATAATCAGATGAACTGAGGCAATCACATTCTGAAGCAAATTAAATAATCTTATACCGGTAACTTAAACACACAATACAAGTTACATGTATTAATCTAAATGCAACGTGAAAAACATGTTTTTGTTGTTTTGTATCCAAATGAGAGTCGCAGCTTACCCATCTGTGTCCTCACTTCTTGAAGGCCGACCCTGTGGCCGACTTGTTTTGTTTTGAAACAATCTGACTTTCAGTTGTTCGTTCAGTTCTCCATTCATTCGCTTCTTGCAGGTAAGGGTGAGAGATTGCTGCTGAGGCAAGCATATCCAACAGAGAAATCAGTCGGCTGGTCCACTCATTCTCCATTTTCTCCATACTGAGTACTCCACCATTACTGCTCGGCTCAGGCAATTACTAAAACCCGGGACGGGACGTCACTGGTTTTAGCAACAACCATGGGGAGGTCACTGCCCGAGCGATATGTCCCGTCCTGTTCCGTCCCGGGTTTTAGCAACAACTCTTGGCTCACACTCCAGGAGAACTGGCGCAACTGAACTTACTTTCCTTTTCTTGTAGTTTTCTTTTCCTTTAATTGTTGGTACTACACTCTCTTTGAATACGGGCTTATAGCCAACGCTCCTCAACAGATCAGAGGTCTCATACGAGTCCTCAGTAAAATGTGCAGAGCAGAGGAGAGACCACTTCATAGCCGCCCTTGCAGAACACGTCCAAATCTTTGCAGTTTGAACATTCTTGGGCCATGAATACAACATGAATCCACCTTCTGTCGTGTTGCTGCATCGTCCAGCAACACATCTACGTGGCATGGCGATAAATTAGCTCAAAATGGAGGATCGGCGTTGAAGTCAGCTTTGTGTTATAGTATAGCGGAAATGGCAACGAGACTGACAGACTTCCTGCTGTGATGTCACAGATGTCAAGGTCATTCACTCAGACCGCTACCTATATGAATCACTTTAATCATAAAATTTACGATATTGGATTTAACGCTTAAAACTATTCCTGTGCCATTCTTGAGGTCTCAAGGCATTTATAAACAAAAGTGAGGCCATGGCTCTGCGTATCTCCTTTCATGTAACTTCACCATGAACACTATAGACATTACAGCCAATTTCAGAGAGATATTCAGATTTGTTTTCTTGATAAAGTTTAGCTGGTGCAATATATGTCCTCATAAATGAGACATTCTGAAATTTGATGATGCTGTACAGTGTGGTAGACTCGGTCTAGACTCTTACCTTCTCACCAGGCTTGATCTCGATTCCGATTTTCCTGCTGTAAAACCTCAACATGCTATCCACCTCTTTAAATCACCAGTTTCCTTGTCTTCCACGATGGAGCATGGCAGAATCGCTCCTCTCACATCGCTCTCACATAAGATTAATCTGACCTCCGTCATATCGCTCAACTACCGACCCCCGGCTATCCCCCACAATGCATTGCGGTAAACATGTGATGGCGTAGTTGTGCTTGGGGGCTATTGTTTTGACTGCTCGTGCCTCATCCATTGAAAGTTTCCTTTTGCATTCTCCATTGGTGTTCTTAATACTCGTACTAGATTTATATCCGTTCCTTTCAAGCACGTTAGAAAAATATATTCTGATTGTCCTTGTCACAAAAGTGTATAATGATGAGAGTATCTTGTTAATTGACTAATATCACTGGTTTCAGGAGGACCCAAGTCTGCTGCAGTGGTGGCTGATCTCTCTGAGACTACCTTCAGTGGGCCTGACGGTGACCTCAGGTAAGTTGTCTTTTTGTGCACCTGGAGATGTAATGCGTATTATTCTATTTTTACATGGATATATTTACTGAAACGACTCTTATTCTGTGCTAATCAGAGTTGGAGGAGAGGTTCAGTCTCTTGCCTGGGATCCCACTGGAGAGAGGCTGGCTGTGCTTCTGAAAGGTAGAAGAAAGGCCTTGTGAATTTATTTAGTGCAGCAGTGCCACAGTGTGTCCATCACGATGCAGAACCCTAATGTTTAAAATACATATTTTAATTATGTATTTTTGAAACACAGTTTGTCATTTTTTAAAAATAATTGTCAAGGTGAATTTTCAGTTTTGCTAATAATTTTCTAATTCATTTTATGAAATTTATACCAATTCCTTCTTAGTATCCTGAGAATTCTCAGTGCATATGTAACACTGATTCCAGACAGTAAGATATACGTTATTTACCAGCTGGGAGGTCCGTATCGTAAAATACCGTGACAGAGTTCTTGAAAGTACTGACCGATGCCCTCTGGGCCGAGGTCAGTATTCAAGGCCGAAGTCACGGTATTTCACCATGCGGACCGACCTTAAGCTGGTAAATAATATATTTTTTTCTTTACCAAATGCTAACAGAAAACGAGAGCGCCCGAAAGGGAAAACCGAGGCGAGCCACCATTTTGAATCCTCATTCACAGCTGTAATGCAAATTGCTTTCTCCTCGGTATACAAGTGCACTTCCATGGCAGGAAAAAAACTACATTTTGCCGCCTATGTAGTCCCCTATTTATACAAATAGGAGTCATTCAGGATTCAGCCATGTTTTTGCTCGGTGTTAGCAAATTACAGGTTTTTATCTTTCTCCTGAAATGTTTTATTTTACTACTATTTCCTCAGGGTAGTAAAACTCGCTTTCACTGTGAAGACTGTCGTTATCGCTATCCATGCTGTAAAATTAATGCTATTCTCCTGAGAAATGCTGGCAAAAATTTATAAGATTTTTGATAACCTTAGAAATCTGATTTTAAAAAAAAAGATAAATGTTGACGACAAAAAATTCTACTGTTTGTTGTTGTTGTGAACGAGTGAGTCGCCAGAGGTCCGTAACTGGGGTCTGTACCGTAGGATACGGACCCGCTCGCCAGCCAATCAGAGCTCAGGATTTGGATTGCAAAAAAAAAAAGTTATTTACTCGCTGGGAGGTCTGTATCGTAAAATACAGTGACCGAGGTCTTGAAAAGTATTGACTGAGGCCCTCTGGGCTGAGGTCAGTATTCAAGGGCGAGGTCACGGTATTTCACCATACAGACCGACCTTAAGCTGGTAAATAATATATTTATTTTTTTCTTTACCAAATTCTAACAGAAAACGAGAGCGCCCGAAAGAGAAAACCGAGGCGAGCCACCATTTTGAATCCTCGTTCACAGCTGTAATGCAAATTGCTTTCTCCTCGGTATACAAGTGCACTTCCATGGCTGGAAAAAAAACCTACATTTTGCCACCTATGTAGTCCCCTATTTATACAAATAGGAGTCATTCAGGATTCAGCCATGTTTTTGCTCAGCGTTAGCAAGTTAGAGGTTTTTAGCTTTCTCCTGAAATGTTTTATTTTATTTCTTCTTCCTCAGGGTAGTAAAACTCACTTTCACTGTGAAGACTGTCGTTATCGCTATCCATGCTGTAAAAGTAATGCTATTATACTGAGAAATGCGAAAATAAATGTTGACAAAAATTGCTACGTTTGTTGTTGTGAACGAGCGAGTCGCCAGAGGTCCGTAACTGGGGTCCGTATTGTAGGATATGGACCCGCTTGCCAGCCAATCAGAGCGCAGGATTTGGAACACGAAAAAAATAAAATGTATTATTTTTGTAATTTTTTTTGGTCATTAAATTAGATACACTTACTCCACTTTATTAGGTCAAAAGTCCCTTCCCATGCCATGAGGTGCACAGGGTGGCGCCGAGCTCCGTTTCCGTGGCCCTCAGCCTCTCACCTATTACATAGCTAGGGTTACAGTGGGGGGCTAGTCCTCTGGTAACTGTGAGGGTTTGACTCCCCACTTGCGTCTGTATTGCAGCGTGCCTTGCCAGACGGCAGTAGGTACCATTTTTATGATGGTCTTTGGTGTGACCCGATCGAGAGGCGGACACGCTAACCACTAGGCCAACTCGTGGTCTACTTTATTAGGTATACATGCACATTCATGTAGTTATCTGATCAGCTAATCTTGTGGCAGCAGGGTAATGCGCAAAAAAAAAAAAATCATGCAGACACAAGTCAAGGGCTTCAGTAAATGTTCACATTAAACATATTTTTACATTACAGAGCATGAATTAATTGTGGAAAAATTATTGCTTAAAATGTTTGTCTAACATTTATAACAGGTTTTCTTATGTGATGGCGAAAAAACCCAGAAATGAGCACATGGACAATAATATTTAGTTTGATTTAAAATGTTTATATTTCGCTGAGATGTGTCAAAATCACATTGAATTTTCTCCATCGCATATAGGTTCAGCGAGACTGGAAACGTGTGTCCCTTTTTTTTTTTTTTTTTTAAATCCAGTATTAAGAGCTGCTGTTTTCACCCCAAACGATGTACACAGGTTTTTATAAAATGGTGGTCGTCGGTGCTGCGTTGGCTCATGTGTTCAACTAATGTATACTTGCGTCTGGACCAATCACCTTACACTAACAATTTGTGGTTCTTTTTGTGCCTTTTTTTAAAATAAAAGCTCCTACTTCGTGGTAGGAAGTCCTTCAAAAAGTCCTTCAAAGCAGCATTCTAAGAAGTACAATTGTCTGCAGTTCCTGTCATGCAGCCACAAAAAAGGGGGGTTACTTCGTCCAGCAGTTCTAAGAACTAATGAAAAAAGTTTCAGCTTTCTTTCATCACTTTCACTCACACATGCATTGTGGTTGGGGAGAGAGCTCCCTTTCTCTGCGCGCTCGCTCTGTCTCTCCTTTTATGCTTCATCCCTACACACACACGCGTGCGCACACATTAATTGACAGCAGGTGGAATGACTTAGCCACTTGCCTTCCCTGACCCTGCCCTCCATTCACAGACTGCTGCTTGGCCACGCCCCCACTGCCACATACCCCCACCACCCGACTCAAGCCGGGGAGCCATCCGGCCTGAAGCTGAAACCCCCCCCCCCGACGGGACAGGAAGTCCGCCACCACCTTCTGCGCCCCTGGCCTGTGGATAACCTCGAACTTAAATGGCTAGAGGGCGAGATACCAACGGGTGATCCGCGCATTGGCATCCTTCATGCGGTGGAGCCACTGGAGGGACGCGTGGTCCGAACAGAGAGTGAAAGGGTGCCCCAGCAGGTAGTATCGGAGGGCGAGGACCTCCCACTTGATGGCGAGACACTCCTTCTCGATTGTGCTGTACCTGCTTTCACGCATAGAGAGTTTGCGGCTGCTGTACAGCACAGGGCGCTCCTTGCCTTCCACCTCCTGGGACAAAACGGCCCCCAGCCCTCTGTCCGATGCATCAGTCTGCAAAATAAAGGGGAGAGAGAAGTCAGGGGAGTGTAAAAGTGGCCCCCCACACAGTGCAGCTTTTACCTCAGAGAAGGCCTGTTGGCACTGCTCCGTCCACTGGACCGGATCTGGAGCCCCCTTTTTAGTGAGATCGGTTAGCGGGCTGGTGACATCCGAATAATTTGGTAGAAACCTACAATAATAGTCAGCCAGCCCCAAGAACCGTCTCTCCTCCTTTTTGATCTTGGGCCTCGGGCAGGCCGCAATTGCTGCGGTCTTGTTAATTTGGGGACGCACCTGCCCATGGCCCAAGTGGAACCCAGATGCCATACTTCCACCTGCCCAATCGCACACTTTTTTTGGGTTAGCTGTGAGGCCCGCTCGCCTCAGCGACTTTAGAACGGCCCTCAGGTGTTCCAAGTGCCATGGCCAATCATTACTGTAAATTACGATGTCGTCTAGATAGGCGGCAGTGTGAGGGCGGAGGACCCTGTCCACAAGTCGCTGGAACGTCGCGTGCACCCCAAACAACCCAAAAGGGAACGTGACAAATTGGTGTAATCCAAATGGTGTGGAAAAGGCCGTTTTCTCTTGGGATAAAGGAGTCAAGGGGATCTGCCAGTATCCCTTTGTTAGATCCAGTGTCGAATAAAAGCGAGCAGTGCCTAACCGATCAAGCAACTCATCAATGCGAGGCATTGGGTACGCGTCAAATTTAGGCACTGCGTTGACCTTTCTGTAGTCCACACAGAACCAGACCGACCCGTCGGTCTTGGGAACCAGGACCACTGGGCTGCTCCAGTCACTGTGGGACTCCTCGCCCATTTCGAGCATAGCCTTGAGTTCGTCCTGAACCACCTTTTTCTTGTGTTCGGGCAATCGGTAAGGGCGGCTACGCACTACCACCCCTGGGGTTGTTTCGATGTGGTGTTCTATGAGGTGTTCTATGAGGTGGGTATGACCAGGAAGGGGCGAGAACACATCGGAAAATTCCTTCTGCAACTTGGCTACCTCCATGAGTTGGTCCGGCGAGAGGTGGTCTCCACAGGGGTTCGAGATGTTATCTTTTTTACCTCCGGCCCCAGCTCTGCCTTCTCTGGGACTACCAATGCCACAGGGACCCCTTCATTCCAGTGTTTTAAAAGGTTGAAGTGGTAGATTTGCAGTGCCCCTCCCTTATCCATTTGCTTCACCTCATAGTTGACGTCCCCGACTCGCCGTGTGACCTCAAAGGGCCCTTACCACTTGGCGACTAATTTAGAACTCGACATGGGCAATAATACGAACTCTTTAAGGTGCGTGCCCCTGTCATACAGCCGGCTTTGACGTTCTTGTGCCTGCCATAAATTCTTCTGGGTTAGGTGCGTGAGGGTGTGGAGTTTTGCGTGCAGGTCAAGAACGTACTGGATTTCATTTTTACTCTGTGAAGGTCCCTCCTCCCAATTTTCCCGTAGCACGTCCAGAATGCCACGCGGCTTACGCCCATATAATAATTCGAAGGGAGAAAACCCTGTGGAAGCTTGCGGGACCTCTCGTACTGCAAATAACAGGGGTTCGAGCGCACATCTTCACTTACGAATTTACAGATCATGTTTTTGAGTGTTTGGTTAAATCGCTCTACTAAGCCATCCGTTTGTGGGTGATAGACACTGGTGCGGATAGACTTAATCCCCAGTAACCCATACAGCTCGCGCAGTGTGCGTAACATAAATGAAGTGCCTTGGTCTGTCAGGATTTCTTTCAGAATCCCGACCCGGGAGATAAAGCGAAAGAGCGCTTCCTCAATACTGCGTGCTGAGATATTGTGGAGAGGCACTGTTTCTGGGTATCGTGTTGCATAGTCCACTAGAACTAAAAGCGATATCCCTGTGCTGACCGATCTAATGGCCCGACGAGATCCATCCCAATTCACTCAAACGGGGTCTCGATTAGAGGAAGAGGGCGCGAAGGCGCTTTTGGGGTGGCTGCGGGATTTACTAATTGGCATTCACGGCATGCCACACACCACCGACGGACATCCCCGCGCATCCCTGCCCAATAGAACCGGGCCATTATTCGGGCTAGTGTTTTATCTTGCCCCAAGTGTCCAGCCATGGGATTAAAGTGAGCCGCATGGAACACGAGTTCCCTACGGCTCTTTGGGATTAACAACTGGGTTATTTGTTCCTTGGTTTGAGTGTCCTGCATCACTCAGTACAATCTATCTTTAATAATGGCAAAATAGGGGAAGGTTGGTGCTGCGCTTGGCTGAAGAGTTTGACTATCGATTACTCTCACTTGGTCAAACGCATGCCGCAGAGTCTTGTCTCGCGACTGCTTTAAGAAGAGATCCCCAAGGGAGGGAGGAGGAGCAGGCTGCTCCTCGCTCTGACGCGGTGTTGATGTAGACGGCTCTGCGACAGCTTCTCCAGTCAACGCCACACCGGGATCTTCCCGTGACCTACTAGTGCAGGACCCACTGCGTGTTAAATACTCCATTAGGTTTTTAAATCCCGGCCAATCAGTACCCAAAATCAACGAGTGGGTGAGACGGGGACTAACCGCCGCCTTTATTCTATGCATTTGGCCCCGGAATAGAATTTGGACAGACACTAGAGGGTAATGGTGAACATCCCCGTGCGCACACAACACTTTCACTGCTTGTGCTCCCCCCAATGCCTCACCTTGCACCAGGCGTTGGTGAATTGAGGACTGATTACAACCGGAATCCACCAAAGCGTGATATGTAGCCCCTTGAATACTCACCGGTATGCGATACGTTCCGGCCCGATTGGGGGGCGGTTTCTGGCGCGTCGGGGGGGGATCCGGATTACAGCACCCACTTCCCTTGCGGAGCTCTAACCCTGGAGATGCTCCGATTCCCCGTCACGCCAGCGCTCCAGCCCAGGCTTTCCCTCTGCACTGGTGTTATGGGTGTCACTCACCTGAGGGGGAGACAACACACACAGGAGAGGGAAGGACACCACGGGTGCAACGGGCCGGCTGGGGAGGAGCCAGCTGCTGCCTCCGTGGCAGGGGAATGGGGTGGAGAGGGGGACGAGAGACGGGGAGAAAAGAGGGAAGGGAAGCAAGGGGAGACGCCTTGTCTGCCTGCCTTCAGAGCCGCCTCCAGATGGTCCTCCGCCAGCTCGATGGCTCGTTCTAGCGATGCCGGGTGATGACACTGGACCCATTCCGCCGTTCCTTCTGGAAGTCGAGAGACAAACTGCTCCAGTGCCACCAGATCTATGATCTCATCGGCATCGCGGTCTTCCGCCCTCAGCCACCGCTGGCAGGCATCCCGGAGTTGCTAGCCAAATGCAAACGGCCGGCTGACCTCCTCCAATGCCAGTGCCCGGAAACACTGGCGATGTTGCTCCGAGGAGCGGCCGAGCCGCTGCAGGATGGCTTTCTTTAGGTTCACGTAGACCAGCCGGCTGTCAGCAGGGAGCTGCTGTGCTGTGAGCTGCACCTTGTCAGTCAGGAGTGGGGGGAGGCGTGCTGCTCCAGCGGCCACCCCCATGCCTTGGCTGCTTGCTCGAAGAGAGCGAGGAACGTTTCTGGATCATCCTGCGGTCCCATCTTCGTAAGGGTGGCGGCAGCGGTGGTCGACACCCCTGCTGACGTGAGCAGGTGCTGGAACACCTGGCAATCTTCCTGCTGGGCCAGCATCAAGGCTTCGAAACATTGCTTTTGCTCCTTTCGGAGGGTGATCAGCGCTTGATGCTGGTTCTGCTGGGCGGTAGTGAGGGCAAGGATGGGCTCTTCGAATGGCGAGGACTCCATGGAGTGGTTCCCTTCTGTGCTCCCAGGTTTCAGCATCACTGTAGCACTTCCTGATGTGGGTGGAGCACAGAAGCATGGCAGATGAGAGTTGATGTTTACACAAATATTTTTATTCTGGCTTTTCAGCTTTCTTTCATCACTTTTTCCCTCACTCACACATGCATTGTGGTTGGGGAGAGAGCTCCCTTTCTCTGCTCTCTCTCCTTTTATGCTTCATCCCTGTAACAAACAAACACACACACATGCACATTAATTAACAGCAGGTGGAATGACTTAGCCACTTACCTTCCCTGACCCCGCCCTCCATTCACAGACTGCTGCTTGGCCACACCCCCGCTGCCCCAAGGATATGTTTGTTTTTTCCACACCAGTCTGTATCAACTTGTGTGTGAAATTCCCAGGAGATCATGTGTTTCTGAAATACTCAATCAGCCCATCTGGTACCAATAACCCTGGCATGATCAACATCAGAGATCGCACTCTTTTTCTTCTTTTTTGCTGATATTTGATGTGAACGTTAGCTGAAGCTCTTTACCTGTATCTGCTGCTTTTTTTTGGGGGGGGGAGACTGCACTGGGTTGCTGCCACATGATTTGGCTGATTACGTAACTGAATGTGCAGGTGTTCCTAATAAAGTGGCCTGTGAGTGGATATTTTAACCTGTTAAATAGGTTTTGACTGTGTTGTCTAGCAGGGGTGAGGGTATTAAGATATTTAATTTTTTTCACGGTGCGGTTTCCATCAAATCCTGCGCTCTGATTGGCTGGCGAGCGGTCCGTATCCTACGTACGGATCCCGGTTACGGACCTCTGGTGACTCACTCATTCACAACAAACAAACAACATGGTAGCTTTTTTTGGTCAACATTTATCTTTTTTAAAAAATTTTTAATAAGATTTATTTATAAGATTATCAAAAATCTTATAAATTTTTGCCGGCATTTCTCAGGAAAATAGCATAAATTTTACAGCATGGATAATGACTGTGTTCACAGTGAAAGCGAGCTTTACTACCCTGAGGAAGACAAAATAAAAGAAAACATTTCAGGAGAAAGCTAAAACCTCTAACTTGCTAACGCCAAGCAAAAACATGGCTGAATCCTGAATGACTCCTATTTGTATAAATAGGGGACTACATAGGCGGCAAAATGTAGTTTTTTTTTTTTTTTCCTGCCATGGAAGTGCACTTGTATACCGAGGAGGAAGCCATTTGCATTACAGCCGTGAATGAGATTTCAAAATGGCGGCTCGGCTCGGTTTTCCCTTTCGGGCGCTCTCATTTTCTGTTAGAATTTGGTAAAGAAAAAAATTAATATATTATTTACCAGCTTAAGGTCGGTCTGTATGGTGAAATACTGTGACCTTGGCCTTGAACTTTCAAGACCTCCGTCACGGTATTTCACGATACGGACCTCCCAGCTAGTAAATAACACACATTTCTCTATTGCTTGCCTGCATAATGTGCATTGTGGCAGTGCACAACTCCTTTATTTCTAGTATGCTGTAACCTCTCACCATCATAGTGATTGTTCCCATCATGAGGGTTTTATACTTCTTAGGGAAGCTGCGTGATCCTTATTTTGTCAGTGAATTGAACAGGTTGTCGACTGAAAATGGTGGTTTTATATTTCTAAGTTTTGAGAGAAACTAAATCCTTTTAGCAAATACCAGTGAATCCAATTTTCAGACAGTAAATTAAAAAAATATATGTACAGTATATGACAAATATATAACATATATATTCTTTACAAGTCTCTTTTTTTTTTTTTTTAACAGGAAATGCAGACTCCTCCAATCATTCTGCCATCATTGCTGTATTTAAAACGCGTTCCAGCCCCATCTTTGAGTTACTTCCATGGTGAGCATCATGATTCAGTGAAAAAATACTACGTTTTATGGTCAAAGTATTGCCAATGATTATTAGTCTGATTTAGCGAACAGCAGTACAAATGTGAACTCTTCAAGGCCCAGTTGGATTCCTGTGTAACTCCTGTCCTCTCTGATTACTTGCAGTATATGATGGCAAACAAAATTCTGTCTCTTCATAGGGGAGGGGAAAAAAAAACCTCACAACCCTGATTCCAAAAAAGTTGGGACACTGTGTGAAACCTAAATCAAAACAGAATGCAATGATTTGCAAATCCTTTTTAACCTCTATTCAATTGAATACAAAGACAAGATATTTAATGTTCAAACTGATGAACATTTTCATTTTTGTGAATATGCACTCGTTCTGAATTTGATGCCTGCAACACATTCAAAAAAAGTTGAGAAAGGGTCACGTTATATCACCTTTTCTTTTAACAACTTGCTTGATATACGACTTTAGTTGCTCAACAGTGCAGGGTCTCTGTTGTCGTTGTATTTTGTGCTTCATAATGCACCATACATTTTCAGTGAGAGGCTGGCAGGCCAGTTTAACACCTGCGCACACTTGCTATGAAACCATGCTGTTGTAACACTTGCAGAATGTGGCTTAGCATTGTCTTGCTGGAATAAGCAGAGACGTCCCTGAAAAAGATGTAGTCTGGATAATAGCGTATTTTGCTCCAAAACCTCTATGTGCCTTTCAGCATTTGAATGGTGCCTTTTCAGATCACGGGCACGAACACACCACTGTACCATCACAGATGCTGGGTTCTGAACTTTGTGCTGATAACAATCTGGATGGTCCTTTGCCTCTTTAGCCTGGAGGATACAACATCCATGATTTTCCAAAAGTAATTTGAAACGTGGACACAGCAGACACGGCACACTCTTCCCCTTTGCGTCAGTCCATCTCAGAGGAGTTCGGACCCAAAGACTTTGGTGGTATTTCTGGACGTTGATGTATGGTTTTCGCTTTGCATGGTAGATGCAGCAACGAACAGTGTTTACTGGTTAACGATTTTATATATATTCTTGTGTGTGTGTGTATGTATATATATATGTGTATATATATATATATATATATATATATATATATATATATATATATATATATATATATATATATATTTATTTGAGTTCAAGATCATGCTAGCTGAATGGAATATATCTGATAGACCACTCAAAGTCAACCAATATTATTGAAATATGTCACTCGGGTTCGGGATGTATTTTGAAGGAAAAATGCGAGGTTTTTCAACACAAGAAGATAAACTTCATTTCTTCAAGCCAGCGTGTGATTTTCTTATTATATAGACACATTCACAAACAAAAAGTACCCAGATTTATCAAAACAATTCATCGATTTCCTCACGAGTGACAGAGATTTGTGTCACGCTTTTGGTTCCTCATGTCCCGGATGTAGTTTGTATGGAAAAATGTGACCCCTCACCGAATCCAGGGACACATGTCGGCCGAAACGAATCCGAGATAATCGCAAAAGAAGCATTTTTTTTTTCGAAATTTGTGATTTTTGTTTTTTTTCCATCATGTGCAAGTTGAGATCTTGAAGAATGCAATCAGTATTTCAGATAATAGATTGTTTTGTTGGAAAAGCATACATTTTTTTTGTTGCAAATTGTCTCGTTTTTGTCAGGACTGTAGCCTGCTGGGGGGTGTGGGTAAATTACCATATGGGCCATTCACATGATGATTTAAGTCTTTTGTTTTGTTTTCGCGAATCAGCTGTATGATGCGAGCTGAGCGCATGGCTACTTAACCTGCATACAGGCGTGTAATTTCACTATGGAATGAGGAAGC
Organism: Neoarius graeffei; assembly: GCF_027579695.1. NCBI lineage: Eukaryota > Metazoa > Chordata > Actinopteri > Siluriformes > Ariidae > Neoarius > Neoarius graeffei. Next base: position 31,714,697 of record NC_083578.1, read on the forward strand.
TAAACAGAGCACAGAGGAGCTGAAACATCGCGAAGCAAACAGACGCACGGTATTTACATCGGAGATAACCATTTCTAGCAAAAAAAAAACGCAACCTCGTTTTCCAGATTGAATGGAATACTTGAATGATCGGATGATACACGGACCGTTCTAGGATTACATTCCATCGGAGGCATTGGTGTGTGCAAGGCGCCGTTTCTCTTTCTGATGGGGTGAGTTTATTAATCTAAGGCTGTGTGGTTATTTTTGCATGTAACGGAGAGTGTTGTGGTTTGGTTAAGCCTAGGTCACAACCGGACGTACGATTTTTGGCGTTTCCCAAATCGCTGCGTTTTTTTTTTTTTTTTTTGTTCACGAAGAAAGATGTGCTTTGGCCGTAAGTTTGTCTTGCAACCTGAAAAAACGTAAGCGCCCGTAGAGTTTGTTTGACATGACAAAGAACCTCTGCGGTCGGTCTGCAGCCAGTCTGCAGCTCGAAAATCAGCACATCACACGCGTGCTCTCGTGCGTTTCTTGCGTGCTCTCCGTGCGTTTCTTGCGTTTTTTGCATGTAGACCGGCCATAGGAGCACGGTACGGCCGGTTGTGACCGAGGCTTTACATGAAACTAGTGTTGTGTTAGTTGTGTCATCATTGTGCTATCTTTCTTTCTTACGGTGTGAGTAATTTTTCAACCACAAAACGTTAAAGTATACTTTAGGATTTATTTTTGTACTTCATAATTGTGTTGGGCATACTTTGCATGGAAGGAAAATTGACGTGGTGATCTTTGTTTACATGAAAGTAGCATCGTGCTAGCTAGTAGGGGGTAGAGCTTTCCTTAATGTCATGCAAATGAGCAGCATTATGTGCCCGCCCTACACCCAGAGTAGCTGAGATGGAAAACTTTGAGGGCGATTTTCTCCCTTTTCTGTTTTAAGAAGTATACACTTTCAAAAGGCCACACATTCTTCAAATATTGTCAGATCTCCACATGGAAGGCATCATTGGAAAGCTTAGAAACTGTACTTTCTGAATCTGTCAATAACTCAAAATGCCCCCGGGCAGACGTGTCCCTGGATTCTGTTTTCTGACACAAATGTGAGTGGCGTATTTCCCAGTAAAACAGTCGTTTCCATAGAACACACGCATACAATGTGCATGTATGTAAAAAACAAACAACAAAACAAAAAAACTTGGGGATTCACAGAATTTTAGGCTGTATTATATGTAATTAATGAATGATGGGGTTCTGGGTTGTTGTTGTTTTTCTTCCCTCCCCTTTCTCTGCAGGTTTAAATTGGAGAGGGTAGAGCTGTACTGCTTAAAGTGCATATTCTGGACCAATTTTGTGTTTTTTTTTTTTGTTTGTTTTTTGTTTTTTTAATCTGAAAGTATGTCCCTTTACACACTCATCCAGAAGGGTAATTTTGCACAAGGCCATCTGTCTACAGCAAAAAAATAAATAAAATAAAACGTGTCTGGAAAAATCCCAAGGGAGTCTGGAGCCAGATTTGTGACGTCACCTGCGGAAGCGCCAGCAGGCTGCGCGAGCTTTGCATGGTTTCAGTGCACAGCCTGTGTAGACCAAGCGCTCCCATTTCTCTCTCATTGTCCGGTCTTTTGGAAAACGATGAGTACTAATCCCATCAAGATTGGTGTTGCTACACCCTCCTACGATACATCTGTTAACCATTTTAATAATTATGTGATAACGTTGAAGAAATTTGCAGAAAACCACCAGGTCGTTTTCTCATAAACAAACCAGCGCTGACGTAGGATTCAGAGGGAGGCGTCCCGCACGCGACGTCACGAAAATTAATGTTTGCCGGGAAATCCAAATGCCAAGTTTTTTCAGAGGCGGACCAATTCGCCTCAGATGGCTTGATTTCAACTGAATTTTTCTGGTATTGTGCAAGGTAAAAAAATTGCAGAGAATGCAGAATGTTACAGATAGTTGACCAAAGTTTAATATAAAATATGAGAATTACATTGATCTTGCTCCTGAATTTACCCGTGATGTGCACTTTAAACACTCAGTATCACAACATAGATTTTGTCTAACTTTTTATTTGTGGAATTAAAACTGATTTGATTTATGCAATAGACTGGTGGAAGTAGAATCCACAGCCTTGAAGATAATGTATTTGTGTGCAACTATTTTGCACTTTTATTTTTAGCGGTTTTGTGAAGGGGGAGGCCGGAGCAGAGTCCCGACTGATGCAGTTTCAGCCTCACTTTCAGCATGGTGCATTGCTCACTGTGGTGAGTGTTTTTATTATATGTTAATAAAAGGCTTGTGCAATATTGATTCTTCCCTGATCATAGTTTTTCCCCTCTAAAATATCATGATCAACAATTTAATCATGCAGATCCATTAGTGTAAAAAGGGACAGAAAAGGAGCGTGTCTGCCATTTCATTTTCAAGAACGTGCACGGGAGGCGTAACAGTCAGTTGTACAGTCAAGAACTCTGGCAATCATGAAAAGTTGGAAGTAATTTTGAAGTAATCCTTTTAGAAATCGGCCGCCAATCGTGACAGCAGAGCAATGCATAAAATCCTGCAGATACAAGTCAAGAGCTTCAATTAAAGCGAGACGGCCTTTTGATTTCATAAAATCGGTGGAATTTAGTTCCATCTGAAATTTGGTCATTGTGATGCATGTTTATTTCTGTAATAATCTGACAAAACATCAGGCCATTCTGTGGCTGGGAAGTTATTTGATTTGAGGGGATTCCCGAGCAAATAACGCGCATGAAATCGCTCGTTTCGTGCAGTCAAGCAGACAGAGGAAGTCCATATGCACATGCACAGGTTTACCTTGACTGTGCACTGACAGTTGCATCATTCTGTCGCTAAACGAACAGCTGATCACACTGAGGTGCTCGCTGACCGCTGATATTTATTAGTTCGGTCCTGCGTTTCCTTTCCTTCGCAACATAACATCTTTTCTTCTGACTTTTCGTTACTGTAGTCGGTCTTTCACGTTTCATTTGCACACTCACGTCCTCCATTTTTCTCTCCTGTTTCAAATTTGTATCCCACAATGCATGACGTAGTATCTTGAATTGGGTCAGGGTGAAGCAGGAAAAAATAGCGGAGAATTTAGGGCCACATGGCCCTAAATTCATTAATTGTTCTGTTAAAACTAATAAAATTGGAAGTCTGTGATTCGAATTCAGTAGCTTTCGGTCCACTAAACAAAAATAATTGGGTGTCGGGGAAAATTCTTTTTATGACCTACACTTGAAAAATCTGAAAGGCAGTCTAGCTTTAAGGCCATCCTTAAAAAAAAAAAATCCGTTTCCTGTCCACCGGGTGAGCAAAAAAATTTTCAGTAGGGAGAGAGGGATTTTTTTAAAAATTTTTTTATTTTATATAATATATATATGGATGGATAAGAAATCGCAATGCTGTTTGCTTTTTCTTTCAGTACTTTTTTTATTACAAAAGCAGACACATTTAATAAAATATGACCGTTTAATCAACTGAAACTTGTACAAAAACTTTAATGTTGTTATAAAACCTACCATGCAGGAACAGGCGTCACCACAGACAGTCCTCGGCATTTCACTGCCTCTTTGATTATGTCCTGGCGGCCGTCTAAATACCACAAGCAGTTTGTAATGTTCATTACTACATTTGTTCCTTCAGTTTGGCCAGTATGTCTAGATAGACAAGGTCCTTCTGTCTGGATGTCTTTTATAATTTCGTTGTGTAATTCGTTCTTTTTATTTGCTACAGACAGTTTTTAATTCTGTCCAGCCAACCTGCATTAGTTCCGTAAACGCATTTTTTTGTTCAGTTCCGTTCTCATTTTGAATAGATCTATTAGGTTCTCCTACAGATCCGTCAGGGTCATTAACAAAGTAGGTAATGAATTTCACATAACAAAACTCAAAAGCTGTTTGTAACGTCTCGGATGGATCAAGATCGAACGAATTTTCCAGTAACGGTTTGTGATGGTCCGACACACGGACTTTTTGTAGTTCTAAATCGAGCGTTAGGCCTAGTTCGGATGAAATTACACTATTAAAATGATCACTGAATGATTTGTTTTGCTGAATCTTTACTATTTTGTTGTTCGCTAGAATACCATTTTGCGATTTCACACTTAAGCAAATGTTTGAAAACTCCGGATCTGCTTCCTTCATGGTGGCTGCCATTTTTTTGTGCCACACGGCGCATGCGCAGAGCTGATTCGATTCTATATTCTGCGCGGAATGCGTAAATGTCAAGTTTGATTTTAGATTTATGAACCCGAAAAAAATGTTGAAAAACCGGCGTTAAAAAAACAATTTCAACCGCACAAACGGCACTCACCCAGCCGGTGGACCGGAAACAGAAAGTTTTTTAATAATGGCCTAATGTTCACATCAGAATGGGGGAAATGTGACCTCTGTGACATTAAGCATGGCATGGCTATTGGTGCTAGGTTTGAGTATTTCAGAAACTGATATATTAATGATATATTAATAATTTGATTAAATTAAAGCTTTTAATATCAGAGTAGACTCTAAACACCTTAAAGCTGTCCTCCGTTAATATTTTTATGCCATGGATTAGGAAACTATGTACTGTAGCGGTTCCGCACGGTGGAAACGCAGGTCAGTTTTTAAGTGCCTGCTGATCCCTGATTCAGCACTTTGGAAAATGGTTATGTAAGGTACATCAATAATTGCAGGAAACTGCAACCTGTGGTGTCATTTCAATAATAAGAGTGCATTTTACTCCCCCCCCCCCCCCCCCCCCTTTTTAATGATTAATCTGTCAGTCTAAAACTTGAGGAGAATTTACTCTGAGCTGCCCAACTTGCTTAATTTCAGTTGTGAATTGTACTGATTTTTCTGGTAATCATTTCTGTTTGCAGTGCTGGTCGAATGGGCAAATCACTCATGTGCCTTTCTACTTTGTTGGTGTGGGGAAGCCATGTTCAAGCGGAAGCCCTCTACTTCCCCATTTTACCAGCAAGACGGAAGATTACAATACACGCACCCTTTATACAGAACACTTGTCCTGAATACCTTTGTGCTTTTAGGCCTCAGTCTGTGCTACTTGCTTTACAAATTTACATATTTCAAAATGTGCTTGACAATTTTGCATAAAATAATAAATGTAAATTTTCTCCTCCAATTGGACTGTGATGTGAAATTTTTCTTTAGAAATTCAGTTTTTGTAATCCCTCCCCCCCAAAAAAATTTAATATCTTAATTTTCAATTTAATTTTCATCCCAAGTTAACTTCAGATTATTGTAGTTGAAAATTATTCGCTGCTTAAGGTATCAAGTAAAACTAGATTGCATTTCCTCTGTAGAAACTGCTGGAGTGTGTTTGCTCAAATGAAGCCACATTCTCTCACATTCTATAAAATACATACAATAACTGACATGCACAAAAATACCTTATTGAACCCTCCAAATGGCTTTTAAGTCATTACCTCTAAAACACCCTCGTCAGAATGGTCACAATGGGCTGCTCCACAAAGAACCCGGGACACTAGGGCTGAACGATCTATCGTTTTCGACCGAAAATCGCGATCTCAGACAACACGATTTTGGGATCGTCAAAGCCGCGGTTTTTCTCAGTGCTCCTAAACTGACCCATGTTTTGTTTCGTCAATAAATTGTCCTCATTTTTTACACTACAGACAAAAAAAATTACGTTCAGGAAAGCCTTGTGGCACTCAGTGTGAAAGAATTTTGTGAATATCTCCTTCCGTTTTCGTGTAAATCCCCGTTGTTTGGAGGGAGCGCTGTGAGGAAAAAGTGTGCTTTCTCTGTGTCTGAGCGCACGGGTGGGGGAGGGGCTGCTCTCTCTCTCTCTCACACACACAGGAGGGAGGGGCCCTGCAATAGTGACTGCTACAGCCACTGCATCACTCTTATTTCCCACAGGGGAATTGTTGGCTCTAGTTATAATTTATAATGCTTATGTACATTCTTTTACAAAAGTGCAATATTTTGATGCTGCTGAGCCATTGATCAACCTTTTTTTATGTCTGATATGTTGTAGATGGGAAAAGTAAAAGAAGCAAAAGTTTACTTAAGAAAGATGGCTCTCTTTTTATTTTAAGTTATTATAACTTGTTCCTCAGGCACTCAATGTTAATAAACAGGCCTACATTTGAAATCTGTTGACCTCAGTTTTCATTCTTGCATTAGCTTTATGGAATTCATTGTATTAATTAATTTGCACTGAAACTTGATTTAAAGAAAAAAAATCGTGGTTGAAATCGAAATCGCAATATCTGCCAGAAAAATCGCAATTCAATTTTTTTCTTAAAATCGTTCAGCCCTACGGGACACCCCTCTATTTTCCCCCCCCACAGTGGAACAGTCCATCTGTTTCCCCAAACGAGACACGGAAGAACGTTTTGAATGCCTGGTGAGTGAATTGCTACCGGAGTTGTAGTAAAGGTTTTAACCAATAAATGCAGTTTTTAACATCCAGTGTGGATTATTTTTACTTTTTGAGACTAGACAAAGATTATACACATGAAGAATATGCAATAGTGCAACACTATTGTCATCCATTGTCATCTATAGGGGTCCTGCAATAGTGACAGGACAGCAGTGATTTAAAAATGCCGGCAAATGGCTGCCTGCGCGCTATGTCAGCGTCACGGCTTAGCCCGTCACACTCTTTCACAGCATTTTGAAGGGAGATTTTACTGCGCTTCGTGCAGTGAAATCTCCTCTCCACCCTTTTATATGTTTTTCAGTTTAATTCAGAGGTTTTACAGGGTTTAAAACATGGATTTTGGCTGTAAAATCGCAGTTTTCTTTTTTTTTCTGCTGCGCACGCTCTAATGTCTAGAGTGGGGGAGCTCCTTATGACGTCATCACTCCCATTCATTTCAATGGCACGGAATTTTACCGAAAAACGGGAATACCGGACGAACGACAAGGGTTAGCGCAACCATTTGAACAAGCACATCATTCCAGATCAGGCCCTACGTTTCAGCATTGGAACGGTGTCTCTATCTCAAAAGCCCTAGGAGGAGTAGTGGATCCAAAAGACGGGTGAAAACGAATAATAATAATTTAAAAAAATAAAACTTAAGAACAATACTGTGCTTTTTCAAGCACACTAATGATCTTGAAGGTTACTTTATAGGTGTACACCGATCAGTCATAACATAACCACCACCTGCCTAATATTGTGTGCCTAACCCTTGTGCTGCTAAAACGGCTCTGACAGGGTACGTTATTCTCCTGAAAGTGTCTGGGTTGGTGGTACATGTCAACATTCCACGTGAGTGCCAGGACCCAAGGTTTCCCAACAGAATATTTTGGTAGGTACTAACTACTGCTTACCAGGAACACCCTAAAAGACCTGTTGTTTTGGAGATGCTCTGACCCGGTTGTCTAGCCATCACAAATGGGCAGAGTCGCTCAGATTTCTATTGTTTTGCTCATTTTTCTTGCTTCCAACACTTCAACTTTGAGAACTGACTGACTGTTCTCTTGCCTCCTAATATATCCCACCCTTTAACAAGTGCTGTTTTGGTAGGGGGGGTTCCCTCACAAAATTTTATTCATTTAACATTTTAATTTTCATCCGTTTATTAGATTGTTCCTTAAAATTATGGGCTACTTCATATATCAAGTAAAACAGGTCACTTTATAGGTGTACACCAATTAGCCATAAGATTAAAACCACCAGCCTAATATTTTGTAGGTCCCCCTTGTGCCATCAAGGCAATGTTATTCAGTGGTTTTAATGTTATTGCTGATCAGTGTAAATTTATTTTTTCTGTAGCCCATCAGAAGCACTGCACACTTTCAGCTACCATTTCCCTGCATCCATCAGTAGAAAGGGACTATGATAAACGTCCACTGAACAGATGTTTAGTTTCATTGTATTTTGTGTGGGTTTTTTTTTTAAACAAACGTAGAATCTTAATTCTTGTGAATTAAGAATGGAGTTTAACAAGGTTGGATGTTTAAATGACTCCTTTGAGACATGAGGGCACCTCCAATTTATGCCATGATTCATCCATGGCACCTTTTGGCTTCTGGTTACAAAGAACAACCTTTTATTTGTCACATGCACACTTCAAGCACAGTGAGATTCATCCTCTGCATTTAACCCATCTGAAGCAGTGAACAGCCACACTACAGCGCCCGGGGGGCAGTCAGGGGTTGGGTACCTTGCTCAAGGGCACCTCAGCCCAAGGCTGCCCCACGTTAACCTAACTGCATGTCTTTGGACTGTGGGGGAAACCGGAGCGCCCAAAGGAAACCCACGCAGACACGGGGAGAACATGCAAACTCCACACAGAAAGGCCCTCGCCGGCTGCTGGGCTTGAACTCGGAACCTTCTTGCTGTGAGGCGACCATGCTAACCACTACACCACCATGCCGCCCGTCACTTCTATGAGGCAGAAAATTTTAAGAAGACGAATCACATCTCGAAATATTGTAAAGTACAGAAAAAGAGTAATGTGAGCTGTACTTCTGGCTGACTCCTGGGTTACTTATGTACCTGAAGAAGAAGCACTCCAATGACTTGCAGAAATGCCTCTAGACTCACAGAGCACTTTATACAAGATAATGTCCTAAAGTAGATAGGAGCCATGCAGTCTTCCATGGGAAGATCAGAAGATTGTGCAGTGATTTAGCTAAGATTTGGAGATATGTATATCAATATGTTGAGCAGCATGCATTTTATAATTAAGAAAGAAAGCACAACTTTATTCATCACACACTTGTGAAATTCCTCTCTGCATTTAACCCATCTGAAGCAGTGAACACACACACGAGCAATAAGTCAAGTTTATTTGTATAGGGCTTTTAATAATAAACATTGTCGCAAAGCAGCTTTACAGAATTTGAACGACTTAAAATATAAGCTAATTTTATCCCTAATCTATCACCAATGAGCGCGACGGTAGTAAGGAAAAACTCCCTCAGACGACATGAAGAAACCTCGAGAGGAACCAGACTCAAAAGGGAACCCATCCTCATCCGGGCAACAACAGACAACATGACTATAACATTAACAGTCCTAACATAAAGTCAGCTTCATTGATGCTATAAACCCCCCACCAACGGAAACCCGGGCGCAAAACCGTTCACGACAACCGTAGTCCCAAAGTCAGCAAGTCAACTGCAGTCCCTAGCCATGGTAGCCGCGGGGTCTTAAAAGTCTTAAATTTAATATTCCAAAATTAAGGCCTTAAAAAGTCTTAGACTTGGGCAAAGCAATTTAAATTTTTTAAACAAAGGTCTTAAATTTACTCATACTATTCTACAATGTGAAAACGTGGGTTTTGCGTAACATCAGTGAATTTCTTGGAGTATGCGCAAAGAAAGAAAGAAACAATATTGATACATTTTCGCGCCGGCGCAATCGTCGGAGTCCGTGGTGGAGAGGAGACTCCGCGAATCGCAGCATGGGGAAGTGTCATTTTAATCAGCAGTGGCTTTCAGATGAAAGATATCGTGATTGGGTGAGGGAGGTTCCTGGAAGCGACGTTGAAGCAAGATGCTGTGTTTGTCGAAAGACCTTCAAGTTGTCCACTATAGGTCATTTCGCTTTAGAGTCTCACATGAAGAGCTCAAAGCACATTGCATCTGCCCTCCACCGCCACCAGCCCATCGCTCAGTTCTGCACGGTTCAATCTCTGAATGCACCTGGAGTTGGCACTAGCACCACTGTCGAACGTCAGCAGCATCAGCCAAGCCAGACATCATCGGCAAGGCTAGCAACAACACAAGGGCCGAGCAGTGGCATGATGGGTGTCGGTGGAACCCCGACACTTCGGGCAGAGGTGCTCTGGATTTTAAAAACAATTACGGAACACCACTCATACAGCTCGAATGAGGGCATAAGCGAACTCTTTAAGGCTATGTTCCCAGACTCGGAAGTCGCTACAACATTCTCCTGTGGAAAAAACAAAACGTCTTGCATAACAAAATTCGGTCTTGCTCCTTATATAACGAAGGAGTTGGTCAAAGACGTTAACGAGGCAAGTGGTGGATTCGTCGTAATGTTCGACGAAAGTCTAAACAAGACGATGAAAAGTAAACAAATTGACCACTCTCCTATCTATCTGTCTCTCTTACTCTCTCTCTCTCATATATATGTCTATTGCTCGCTCCTGTCTGTCTATCTCCTATCTATCTGTCGGTCTGTCTCTCTCTCTCTTAACTGTCTACCACTCTGTCCTATCCATCTATATATCTCACTATTCTATCTATCTTTTTATCTTTCCTCTCTGTCTCTTATGTCTGTCTACCACTCTGTTATCTATCTATATTATGTCTATCGCTCTCTCCTATCAATCTCTTATCCATCTGTATACCTCTTTCCTATCTATTTATTTATCTCATTGTGTCTCTTATCTATCCACCTCCACATCTATTGCCGCTTTTCCACTACCAATGCAGCTGAGTTGGGCTGAGCCGTGCCGTGCTGAGCTGGGCTGAGTTGAGCTGAGCGGGGCTGTTGGAGTTGCATTTCGACTACAACCGCGCTGAACCGTGCTGGCTGGAAGTGGGTGGACACATTGGGTGGAGTTAGCGAAAGTGGGTGGACGTCACGTGATGTCGTTAAGCAGCGCAAACAGTGACATCAGTGACCTTTTAAGCGGTAGTCTCACGACCCGAATAGTAAACAATAAACATGGAGGACATGGAGTCGTTAGTGTTGCTGGTCTTGGTGCTGTGGCTTGTTGTCACCGACAACGCCAACAGATACTGGCAAGAGCGTATAGATGAGGCGAGGCGCATAAGGCTTCAGAAATTCTCGTAATTCGTAATTCTTCCGGGTTTACAGATCCCAGCGTGCTCGTGGGGCGTGTGTGGGCGTGTGAGGACACTCCTCCTCACCAATCAGTGCACAGGGGAGTGTCTGCTCACGCCCCCAGCCTCACTCAGCTCGGTTTGGCTCGCTTCAGCCCCACTCCAAAACCGTGCGAGTTTTGGGGGCTGAGCAGGGCTGAAGCGAGCTGAGTCATGCTGTTCTGAGGTAGTCGAAACGCGAGCCGTGTCGGGCTGAAGTGAGCTGAAGTGAGCCGAAAAAGGGTAGTGGAAAAGGGCCATAAGTCTTCCCTCCCTCCCTTGTTTACTAGGAGTATTTACATTTCTTTTTATTCTTCAAAATGTAAAATGGTTGAAGCAAGTTGAATGCTGGGAAACTAAGACAAAGAGTTTGTCTGTTTGTCATCTCTGGGTGCATGGTCATAAATATGGCCCTTTTCCACTACCCTTTTTCAGCTCACTTCAGCCCGACATGGCTCGCGTTTCAACTACCTCAGAGCAGCACGACTCAGCTCGCTTCAGCCCTGCTCAGCCCCCAAAACTCGCACGGTTTTGGAGTGGGGCTGAAGCGAGCCAAACCGAGCCGAGTGGGGCTAGGGGTGTGAGCAGACACTCCCATGTGCACTGATTGGTGAGGAGGAGTGTCCTCACATGCCCACACACGCCCCGCGAGCACGCTGGGATCTGTAAACACCGTAAACCCGGAAGAAGAAGAATTACGAATTACGAGAATTTCTGGAGCCTTATGCACCTCGCCTCATCTATACGCTCTTGCCAGTATCTGTTGGCGTTGTCGGTGACAACAAGCCACAGCACCAAGACCAGCAACACTAACGACTCCATGTCCTCCATGTTTATTGTTTACTATTCGGGTCGTGAGACTACCGCTTAAAAGCTCACTGATGTCACTGTTTGCGCTGCCTAACGACATCACGTGACGTCCACCCACTTTCGCTAACTCCACCCAATGTGTCCACCCACTTCCAGCCAGCACGGTTCAGCGCGGTTGTAGTCGAAA